>NC_081408.1:155528646-155828646 GCF_030272615.1 Cryptomeria japonica | reverse complement strand
CAATTCCACACAATTACTATATGTATTTTGAAATAGTGCACAATTTTGTATATAATTGGGTTGAGTCTTTTATCTTTAATCTATGTACACCACCATTGAACCCCATTCATTTGATAATATATTATCTATATCATCACATGTTCCCATACATTTTTAGATAATAAATAAAACTTGTATTTGCAATTTTATCTAGATAACAATTATTGACATAAAAATAACATTTAATGGTTCTTATCAATCCTTTAGTGGATTACTAATCGTATACCTGGGGATTTAATCTTTGAAATTTACCTTGATAATTTACTAAATAAACCAATTTCATAGCATAAAAAGTCAAGGACTACTAATACAGATCCCTAATTTTATATCCAACCTCAAATTTATATTTTTGATACCACACTTGCATGCACTAGTATATTTAAACTACCTCCCTATTTCCTTGATGTATACCATGTAGAATAGTTTGTTATTATTGATATCAAAATACAATTTCTATTATAGAAAACAAGAGAACCTATCAAACTTACTTATGAATCAAAATTTGTTACGATTGCCATCACTTCTATTACAACCTTAACACAAAAAAACCTACATGAGGTAAGCCAAATGTGTCATCAAAAAGGAATACTTGGTTGAAAAGAATGAATATATCTCAATCAAAAAAACCCTTGTCACACAATATTTAATATGGAACCCCTACAATAATTAACATCTTAATTATATTTTAAAAAGTAATTTAAATTGCAATAGAAGGATTTTGTGATAAGTAGTGATTCATTATGAAGGGTCATGGTATTCCCAAAATTTGTAAAACAACTAATTTCATTTAAATAGCTACAAGACCCTTGTATGACCATTATCTACTTTGATTACTTTATTAGAGCTTAGATTAACCAAGAACCCCTTGGATCCTAAGCCTTTGACATAATATAATATTATGTTGTATATCAAAAATAGCTTCACTATCTTGATAAAATATCTATAATAAAAAAATATCCAATTGTTGATCCATGTAAAGTTGTTTGTAGAGGACTTGAAAGACCACTTTTGAAAACCCATCTCCTTTTTTGCATTCTTACCAATCCTTAATATCTACTTTTATCATGTTGATAAAATTATTTTTATTTCCTCATAACACTAAAGAAATATATTATCTCACATTTTTGTAACTAAAACATCCTAATTTATACATGCAAATGAGTAAGTATTGCCTTATAGGTGAATATCCTAGGGATATATAAAAAAATAAATTAAAAAATTGTAAATTCCTACCTATTTTATTCCTATCATGATCATATTTAGTACATAGTTCACATGATTATTCTCACGTTCAAATTTCAAGTCATTCAATATATCGTAATGTTAGAAATAGGTGTTCACTAGTCTATGGAAGCAAACTAGGAATTAAAACTATTTTATAATAATCAAATTTGGAAGGAGAGTGAACTCAAAAGGCTCAACATCAAAAGTTTATTAGGAAAGGGTTGAGCATGGGATGAATTTAGTACTCCTTGATTGAATATAAAGTGACTATTAAAATGATATAAATTGAATACAAGAAGTAGGGTTGGTGATGCAAAATTGACAATGATCAGAATGTATACATATTTTTATCTAATAGATATGTAGACATGAACCACAACTCTAGAAATGGGAAGAAGATAAGAACATGCGGCTAAAACCTAGGATATAGATACTAGGTTTTTTTGTACCAATATTGTCAAATGTAGACAACATAAATAGTTTTACAATCATGGTGTTGTTCTAAGTATCTCTTTGATTGTTTTAAGAAAAGTGTTTAATATTGATGATAGGTACCCTTGTCCTATTCTTTTTACATCTTCTAAATGAATTCCTCTACATCTCATTTTTCTCTTGTCATTTCTATATTTGTTTTCTTTGGATCCTATCACTTGAAAAAATAAGAGGAAATTTTTTTGTTAGGTTAATAGGGGTTTTCATATGTCAAACCCCATGTTTGGAATTAACTGCATGATGAATTGAAATGAAAATGAAAGCATGCCTTGTTACGGTGGAGGATAGATCTGAAATTGAAATGTTATACCTTTATGAATCTTCTTTGTCTTGATGTCTTAATGAAAAGGTTGATGTTGTCATAAAAAAATGATCATGAATTCAATCTTGAATGCTGAATTATGAATACTTGAACTCTCCTTCACCACTGTAATGATGCTTGATTATTTTGTCACTTGAATTTACATGATATGGATTGAATTAAAAATTGAATGATGTTTAAAATAAAGGGGGTAAGAATTGATTTTATTCCCACCTTCATGAAACATATTGAAAATTAAGAAATAAAACATAGGAAATAGGTTCTTACTCAAAATTTATTGAGTGTTGGAGGATTAAAAAAATAAACCCTTTTGGTCTAGATAAGGGCATTAGGCATTTTTGTCTAGGATGAAAAGTACACTAGGGGTCCTTGTTTAATCTAGTTGGGCTTAATTAAATGCCAGAGATTAGAGTAGGAGACTAGGGCTATAGATTTGGGACTGGTGTGAGTAGAATCAAACATAATTAGGAAATAGAAGGTATAAATTTAAAAATGAGGCCCAATTGAGTATGAAATTGTATAAGGGTATAATTTATGGCACTACATTCAATAACCACTTTAGAATGAATATGAACCTACTCTAATACTTCTGGTAAAGTAAAAAATAGCATCAAATTTTTATTATTAAGATATTAAAGAGGAAAAAAAAACCAAGCCCCTAGGGACTTATAATCTTGTTAGTTGAATATCAAGATGAAAGGAGAAACACATTGGATGAGTCATGTTGGTACAAAGGAACATTACAAAGAAAACCCGTAGCTTGCTAAACAATTTGAAAAAAAAAAAACTACAAAATGGGTGCTCCAACACACACTAAACATGTCATGGTGTGTGATAAAAGTGTAAAAACCAAACCTATGTATCATGTTATCAAAGTGTAATAAAGAGAAGTGTGTATGCCTCTATGTTGAAGTGATTTCATATGCCCTACTAGGAGAAATTTCTTTATGGTAGGATACACGCATCCAAAATAAAAGCACATTGTAATGGTGAAATGCCTCCAAGAATGAAAAAATTAAAGGTGGTGGCTCACAAAAAAATAAAAGGAGCACATAAGACATCCACTGGTTGCCATTAGTATGTGAATCAGAAAATTAATGTATATCAAGTATGATTATAATGAACTGATGTCATCACCAAAGGTAGTGGAACTAGAAGAACAATAGAATAAGAGCACATAAGATGAACAATACAAGTAATTTTAGGTTAACATGGAGAGATCTTAATTCTTTGCATCATCCCCAAGTAGACAACACAAAGGCACATTTACAACAATAGCACATGTACAACATAACATGCATATAAAATATAGAGTAATTGAGATAAAAATAGGAGAATCACACAATATGTTTGATTCCTTCATTTACTTCTACCAATGGAGAAACACGAGTCATCCAAAGAGAGCTTAACATAACATAAGGATACATAAGCATAACATCATGAGGGAAACACATCAATTTTAAGAAAACACACAAAAGAATCCACTACTCAAGTGACACTAATCTAGAAAATAATCCCTTCCCAATCTTTTTTAACATCATTTAAGGATAGTGAACAAAAAGTAAGATGAGCCATATGAATCATAGTAGATAGAGCTACTAAAACTCTTAGAAAATTGTCATGCTCTAATGATGAATTAGTTTGTTTATAACTTCTCTTGAAAATATCAAAGATATCTCATGATTAGCCTCAATAACATCTATATATAATAAAAATCATTAGTAGATCCACCATATAATAATCAACATCATCATCCATATTAATTACAATAGGATCTTTAATGCACAAAGGAAAAGAAAAACAATCATTTCGTATAGATAATTTTATCTTTTGATGTCATTTTTTAAGATAAAGATCCTCCCTAGGGTTACGCAAAGGTTCAACATTTATTAAGATAAAGCTCCTCCCTAAGGTTACACAAAGGTTTGGCACGGGGGGCCAATTCAATACTCAATGGATTAGGGGAGGAAGTTTTAAAAGAAAGCTCTTGAGCCTTGGATTCATGTCTGCATCGACAATCTCTCACACTACAATTTATCTTGGTTTTACACATATCATCAAAACCATTGGTATCCACACTATTAGCATCAACATCATCATCCATATTAATCACAATAGGATCTCTAATGCATAAAGGAAAAGAATAAAAATCATTTTTCTTAGATAATTTTAGTTTCTGATGTCTACAGTTACACAAAGGTTGGGTAGGTAGGCCCAATTCAAAATTCAATGGATTAGGAGAGGAAATTGTTTCAAAAGAAATCTCACAAGCCTTGGAATGAAGTCTTCAATAGATATCTCTCACACTACAATTAATCTTGGTTTTACTTGAGACTTGTGAAGGTTGGGGATGAATCAACATAGGCTTCTTTTGTTCCTCTGTAGAAGGAGGAACTAAAGAAACCTAACTAGTTTGAGAGATATAAGATGTTGGGTTCTTCTCTCTTTGACCTTTATAAGATGTAGGAGGTGGGACCACGACATATATAAGAGGAATAAGAGGGATAGGAAGAAGTCCATGTCCAAGATGCAAAGGAGGAATATCCATATCAAAATGTGAAGAATCATTAGGTTTACTTAAGGCTAATATCAACTCATGTTTGAATTCTTGATAAAATAAGAAAAGGACATCTTGACGACGTTGCAGAGGTTCAAGTTTTTAGGCCAAAATCAATCAAGGATGATGTTTTTACATCTTGATAAGGGATAACAAAGGATACAATTAATCATGATAATATTCCCATTGTGAGGGAACTTGAAACATTTGTGGATGCTTGAAGGGATAGATAATATGGAATTGAGCCAAGGGTGTCGGAATTTCACATTAAATTGGCCATAGGTATGAATGATGACAAAGGTAACATCTAAACACTTGTTACCAACCTCTACAAGAAGCATTATGGAGCCTATAGTGGGATAAGTGAAAATATCATACACCTTAAGCATAACATCATATTTGTCATACGTATCTACATATAGTCATTTCGTATAAATATATTATTCAATAATAATATTTGACATACATATTGGATCAAAGAACACTCCTTGTGAGAGATTTCCTTTAGTTTTGAATGTAATATATAATGGTCCACTATGTGCATCAATAATATCTCTTGAGTCAATGTGATGCAATTGTTAGGTTTAGGCTTAGGTTGCTCAATAAGGTTCACAACATAGTTGGGATTTATACACATATCATTAGGATTCATATACCTTGGGTCTTTAGGTTCAACACATTGGTAGAATGAGAATGCAAAGGATTAGTAAATATTTTTAAATTTTTATCAGGGGGTGTCATGGATTTATTTTCTTTATCATTCACACCTTCCATAATTAGAGAATTAGAATCAATAAGATCCTAGATCATATGCTTCAATGTATAACACTTCTTAATATCATTTCTAGCTTGACAATGGTAATCAAAAAAGGCTTTAGGATGAAAGGAATTTGGGAAAGTCTTAGATGTTACTATGGGTTCATTAGGAGGAAGATTCATCACATTAGCATTAATACATCTAAGCATGATACTATGCAATGAATTGGAAAAAGGAGTGAAATTATGATGTGTAAATATTGATGATAAAGGAGCCACACCTAACTTTATAGTGGCCATTTGTGCATATCAATATGATTGAAAGAATTTTATTGATTTTGATGAAATTATTGTTTTATTTTTGAAACTTTTGAAAGGAATGATGAGCTTATTCATTCTTATTAATTGGAGGCATAGGATAAGAAATTTGTAAATGCAAATGTTTGTATGTATCTTGTAGTGCCTCTCCCTAACTCATCTTTTAGGAGGGGATGTGATAAACACTTTTAGATTTGTGTTCTAATAGTCTCTTTGACATTAGTGGATTCATTATAATTTATGTGGATAAAGTTATGTCTTGAACTAATATGTTGATCAAAATTATCTGTAGTGATCTAGATGCACTTATTATTCATGTATGGATTATATTTCTTATGACGTTATGATGGAATCTTGATTATGCTAACCCTATTCCATGATTATTTTAAGGAAGTTAAGTTGTAGAACAACTTCCTTCACTACCTTGAGAGGAGGGCAATGAAAAAACTTTTACAAATCATCACAACACTTACATAAAACAAAAATAAATATAATAACATTCAAACCATAACACAGTGATTTACATGGGGAAAATCCTTTTGGGAGAAAAAACCCCACACTCTAAAAGCTGCCCAATAAATTATTACGTAATAAAAAATAGATTACAATATATAATTACATAGAAAGCTCTTTGCAGGAGTACCACTTGTATACGGTGAAAATGGATACAACAATGTTGAAAGACTAAATGAATTCAACCACAAAACCCTAGCCTAACAACAACAAAGATCCACCATAACATATGAAGATTACCTAAGACAATGCAAATCAAATGAAATCACAAAGATTATACCATCACATGTCCAATAGGGTTTGGATCTCCATTCTTCCTATCTCCATTGATCTTGCTTAATATATTTTTTCTTTCAGATTTTTATATGTGCACAAGAGCTCAACAAAGAATGGAAATGTGGTTGTAATTAGGATCGCATATGCAAGTGCAAAGGCATAGTGTAGTCGAATGTGTGATTTCATTAGGGTTTGATAATGAAGGAAGCATCTCCTTATACAGAAGACACCATAGGAAATGGAGGGATAAGATTGAGAGGTGTAAAAGATAAATGGTCGGCTATGATTAGAGGGTAGGTAGAGGAAACAATAAAATAATGAAAGGGGTAGGTAGTATATGAATTAAGAGATGAATGACATGTGTCATTGGTGGAAAAGGTTAATGAATTAATTAAATAAATAAAGATTCATTTAATTAATAGAAGAAGTGGGATCAATTAAATAAAAAATATATTTATTTAATTTAGGAAAAAGGATAATTTAAATAAATAAATGTATTTATTTAAATGAGAAATAAGGCTAGAAGAGGATAAATGAATTGATTAAATAAATAAAGATTTATTTAATTAATAGAAGAATTAGGCTAAAATAATTAAATAAATAAAATATTTATTTAATTAGACATGACAATTTTAAGTGTCTACATTTTGCCCCTCTTTGAGACAATGCAGCTTGTTGCGTTGTTTCAAAGAAGATAATATGAACTGATACAGAGTTACCCCAAGATGGGAATGATATGACCCCTCGAGGGATTGGATGAAAATGTCTGGAAAGATCGCAGACAATCTCTCGATAAGAAAGAAAGGCTAGAATTGACTGACAAGATAGGATTGAGTGACATAATCACGAGATAAAGAAGATTGACTCAGGAGACAAGCGCTAGGGCTAGGGTAGGGCTAGGGTGGTCTATAAGATAGACTACGAGGGAAAACATCCTCATTGTCATCCACACATCCAAGAGATCAGAGTGCAGAGCGAGAATAGAGCAGCAACAGTCAGCAGCGATGGCATTGGTGCCTAGATTCAATCGCGTTCACCGATTTTAGAGGCCAACAGATGCAGGAGAGCTGGTAAGTACATCAAAAGCCTCTTTGTACTTTGTCACAATAAATGTTGTCATTAATGCATGCTAGGTAGTGCAATAAATGCACTTTAGGATAGTGTGAAAAAGAGTCAAAAATGTGGAAGCACGTCTACGTTGGTGCTAGGCACGTCTGGGTTAGCTAGGCACGTCTGCATTGGTGCCAGGCATGCCTGTGTAGAAAAATGCGTCTGTGCAGGATGCGATCATGTCTACGTTGTGCAGGCGCGTCTGTGTCTTGTAGGCGCGTTTGTGCAAGACAGGCGTGTCTGTGCAGTGTAGAGACACGTCTATGTGATGAAGGCAGGTCTATGCAGAGTAGGCATGTTTATGCAGTGTTTAAGCATGTTTGTGTCTTCAAGGTCAAATCAACAGTTCTGTGATGAACATACGCTATTGATTGGATAAGCTGCTGAGAGGATACACTCAAGCAAGTCCTCTAGGGAAGACTAGGATAGTAGATCGAGGCACTTTGTGATGAACAGTGAGTACCAAGACAAAGTACTTTGAGATGAACATGGAGTACCGATATGAATAGCACTTTGTGATGAACAGGGAGTGCAAATATGAGCAGCACTTTGTGATGAACAGGGATTGCAAAACGCGTAGTACTTTGTGATGAACAGGGAGTACCACTAGGATAAATAGCAACACTTTGTGATGAATAGTGAGTGTCACTAGGATAGATAGCAACACTTTGTGATGAACAATGAGTGTCACTAGGATAGAGTATCATATGATAGATATAAGCATCATTTTGTGATGAACAGTGAATGCTACTTTGGCTGACATGATTGATTTGCTTGATTGCAGGAGTACCTACCTATGTTGGAGTCACGAGAGAGATTCCCATTGATGCTGAGGTTACGACCGTAGTTGACATTTGAGGACAGGGTTGCCATTGAGGGCATGGGCTTGCGACATATTCGGTATGTGCTTGAGTTTCGGGCGAACATGGGATTGCTGACTGCGCTAGTTGAGAGATGGCACTCAGAGACTTACACTTTTCATTTGCCGATGGGTGAGATGAAAATTACCTTGGAGGATGTAGACACTGTCAAGGCTAGTCGGCTCCGAGGGAGGGAGTTCATCATAGCCTTAGAGGGCTCCCTATGTATCAGTTTTGTACCATTTTGTCTGATGATGTAGACACCTTCAGGTGATTGTAGCCATATGATTTTGACATCATTGTAGCATGACACTTATGATTATATATACATGAGATGCATCCTTGCGGTAGCTATATGCATGTGTACCTATGTGATGAGATGTTTCATGATGTATGTTTCTATGCGTTAATGCATGATATGGATGCAAATATGTACATGATGAAATGCAATATTTTTTATTTTTTATGTTTTAAAATGTTATGCAAATGCAAATGTGAATGTATGAAATGCAGATGAATATGATAATGCAAATGACTATTTACATGATGAGAATGCAAAATGTGCTAACATGTGTTGTGTGCAGGATGTGATGCAATGATGTAATTGTGATATCTATATGTATGTAAGAAATGCTTATATGTGGTAATGTAGGTGCAACTACATGAAATGCAAATTTTTTTGGCATGTCATTATACTCAGTCATGTGATAGCGGGCTACACGGACTCGAGAAGGACGATGGAAGTCAATCAAGAAAGGGGGATGGAAGATAGAAGATATGAAAATGAAAGAGCTTCTTGTGCATTATCATCATTGAGCTTTATTATGGAAAAATAGGTTATGACAATCTAGGCATATGTTTGACCTAGAAAGTCATTGTACATGTTTGCATGGAGATAAGACAGTCACAAACAAGGAATGCCCTAGTTCACACTAGACTCACAGTGTCCTCATATCCTTGGACAAGTCATATCATTACTAGGAGACAATCCACAGACATCAAAAAAAGAAAATAGGTGACGATACCCCATCCTTGCCTTTCTAGTCAAAGACATCCTGGAGATAGAATCTCTAGTCATAGACAGCTTGGAAAAGCTAAAAGACATGTCGCCAAAAAGATAAAATCAAAAGAAAACCAAGACTCGATACCAACAACCACCGTAGTCCTCAAGTTTAGTGTCTCTTGTCACTTGTATAAATCTTATTTGATTGTGGTCACAATGTTTACTTTCACAAAATGGATAGATAGCACTGAACCATATGTTGTCTGAGTCTGTCGAAAGATTTGATTTATTGAAGCCCATTGTTGCTATTGTGTCTCATCTAAAACTGACTGAATCCATGAAATTGATACTTTATTGTGAAGAAGATGAAACTTTATTGCATTGGCTATGCAAATGTTGTTTTATTGCAGATTGTGTGTAGATAAACTGAAGAAAACTGGAAGAAACTATACTCCTCGAAACATGTGATGCTCTTAGTTCCACACCCATTACTACATGTAGGATCTGCCTTAGCCATAGATAGGAGCTGATTTATTATGGATGGAAAGGATGAAAAGGGAGATTTTATTAGGAATGGCTAACCAATCTTGGGTAGATCAATAACAAGCCATAATGAGAATGGGTAAGTTTATTATGAATGAAGAGGTTGTGAGTGTGTGCAAAGTGAAGGATGAAATGGAATCCTGAAGGAGAGAGGAGCAATGTCTCTACGCATGGCATCGGTGACCCGATTCTCACCATGGTACTTGCCTTGGGCACCACTGAAGTGGTTTTCACCATTGGACGAATTTATTTCTCTTTACTTTTTTGTGATTTTTTAATTTTTTGTGTCACAAGGCGCCTATTTGCCAGGTTTTCACCAAGTAACAATTTTTTATGTTTTATGATTTATTTATTTATTTTTTTCATATTTTTGATATTAAGATATTCTGAAAAGCTATGTATAAAACCTGTGAAGGTGCATGCTGTTGATAGGATCCTCCAAAGGTTCACCCTCTGTAGTTGAGAGTTGATAAGCACCAGATCCATATGCTGTTATGATGATATAAAGACCAAGCCAGTTCGGTTCGAACTTGCCCTTCTTCTCTCTGTCTTGCTGATTTTTAGGATTTTCTCTGAGAACCAAATCACCTACCTCAAATGTGCGAGGCTTGACTTTACTATTGTAGCTACGACTCATTCTTTGTTGATAAGCCTTGAGATGATTAAAAGCAGTCTATCTTCGTTCATCCAATAGTTCAAGTTCTTGTAAGCGAGAGACCCTGTAGTCTTCACACTGATAATGTTTTACAAAGAGACTCATAAAGAGGGTAACTCAACCTCAATAGGCAAAATAGCTTCAGCGCCGTAGACAAGTAAATAAGGTGTGGCTCCTGTAGGTGTGCGGACATTTGTGCGGTAGGCCCAAAGTGCAGGATTAAGTTGGATATGCCAATTGCGGCCAACGTCATCGTCTATCTTTTTTAAGATTTTGAGTATTGTTTTATTAGACGCCTCAGCTTGATCATTACCTTGGGGGTAATATGGTGAGGAGAAATGATGGGTAATATGAAACCGGTCACAGAGTTCACGAACATCCTGATTTTTGAAGGGACGCCCGTTATTGGTGATGATGGAAAGAGGAATACCGTATCGACAAATGATATAGTTGAGAATGAATGTAGCAATTTGTTTTCCAGTGATTTGCGTGAGAGGCACGGATTCTATCCACTTTGTGAAATACTCTATGGCAGTGATAATGAATTTATGACTGTTGGAAGATGGAGGGTGTATCTTTTCTATGAGATCGAGTCCCCACTGACAAAAGGGCCAAGGAGTCACAATTGGTTGAAGTTCCTGTGCTGGCACATGAATGCGGTCTCCATGAAGTTGAAACTGCTTACATTTCTTGACAAACTGATATGAGTCTTTTTCCATGTTGGGCCAATAATATCCAGTCCTAATGAGTTTCTTGGCCAAGGTAGGACCACTAGAATGTGGACCACATATCCCTTCATGTAATTCACGTAATGCAATCTGAGCTTCATCGCTTTCTAAACATCTAAGAAGAGTGCCATCAAAACCTCAACGGTCTAGGATATCGGCTAAAATGACGTATCGAAAAGATTGGCGAATGAAAGTGCGACGTTGGTTATTGGATAGGTCAGGAGGCAGGGTATTGTCACGACGGTATGTGAAAATGGAACCATATAACTGGGACTCAAGACCAACAATGCATATCATCTCAGTAGGAGTGATTTCATATGAGGGAACCAAAAGGTTATCCACCAAGAACTCATAGCGGGTCTCATTCGGCGGTAGATCGATCAGTGAAGCAATTGTAGCCATGGCATCCACAGCTCGATTCTTCTCTCTTGATATCTGCTCAAAGTCTATCTTCGTGAAATGTTGCTTCAAGTCATCCACCATTTTTTTGTAAGGCATTAATTTCTCATCCTTTGTTTGGTAGTCATCAGTTGCTTGATGAATTACAAGTTGAGAGTCCCCAAAAATACAAAGTTCTTGGATCGTCCATTGAATTGCAATCCGTAATCCAGTTGTTAATGCCTCATATTCTGCTATGTTGTTAGTGCAGGGAAATGATAATCGATATGATTTTGGTATAGAATCCCCTTGAGGAGCTATGAAGAGGATGCCAGCTCCTACCCCATGCTGTGTATGTGAACCATCAAAGTATAGTTGCCAAGGCTTTGCATGTGACACTGTTAAAATGGATTCATCTGGAAATTTTGAAGTTAGAGGAACATCATCTAGCATGGGAGCATTTGCTAACTGATATGCGATAGCTTGTCCTTTTATTACTTTTCTGTCCACATATTCAATGTTGAATTCACTCAGGAGCATCACCCATTTGGCTAGTCACCCAATAAGTGTTGCTTTATTGAGAAGGTATTTCAATGGATCGATCCTTGCAACCAACTTAGTTTTATGAGTTAGCATGTAATGTTGTAATTTCTGTGAAGCAAAGACCACAGCAAGACATGCACACTCAATTGGTGTGTAATTTAGCTCATATCCCACCAATGTGCGACTAATGTAGTAAACTGCCTTTTCTTTACCCTCAGCAACCTATTGTGCTAAGAGTGCCCCCAGTGCTATTGAGGTATTTGATATGTATAGTAGTAGAGGCTGATCTGGAATTGGTGGCATCAAAACTGGCAGATTCAGAAGATAATCTTTGAGTACCTGGAAAGCTTGTTGACAATTATCATCCCATTTGAATTTGATGTTTTTATGTAGCAAGTGTTGAAAAGGATTACATTTATCTGTGAGTTGCGCTATGAATCTTCATATGGACTGGAGTCTCCCTTGCAAAGGTCGAAGTTGATTGATATTTCTTTGTGGTTGCATCTCTAGGATGGCCTTGAATTTTGTTGGATTAGCTTTGATTCCTCTCTTTGAGACAATGAATCCCAGGAGCTTCCCAGAGGTTACTCCAAAGACACATTTCTTAGGGTTTAATCTTACTTTATATTTTTCCAACCAATCAAAGATGACTGAAAGTATGTCTAGATGTGTATCTCTATCTATTGATTTGCCCAAGAGGTCATCAACATAGTCTTCCATAGTCACGTGCATAAGATCATGAAATATAGTAGTCATGGCTCTTTGATATGTAGCGCCTGCATTTTTTAGCCCAAAGGGCATGACATTCCAGTAGAAGGTTCCCTAAGGACAAGTAAATGCCATTTTGTGCTGATCCTCAGATGCGATTTTTATTTGATTATATCCAGAAAATCCATCCATCAAAGATAACATCGCATGACCTGCCGTGAGATCAACAATCAAGTAAATATTTGGTAATGGAAAATCATCCTTAGGAAAAGCTTTGTTGATGTCTCTAAAATCTGTACATGTTTTGATGCTACCATCTGGTTTACTGACGGGCACTAAGTTGGAGATTCATTCAGGATAATCAATTGGGCGTATGAATCCGACGTCCAATAATTTCTCTAGTTCCGCTTTGACTAATAATGCCACTTGTAGATGCATCTTTCTTAATTTATGTTTCACTGGTTTTGCCCCCGGTTTAACCATCCAATGATGCATTACCAAATCAAGATCTAATCCAAGCATATCAGCGTATGACCATGCAAAATTGATTTGTCACTCTATGAAGAAACTTATGAACTTTGATCTTTTTGTCTCTATCAATGATTGAGCTAGGAATATGTTGTGTGGGACTTGTTCTGAGCCAATGTTTGTTTTGATAGTCTCCTCTACCAACATGGATGACTTTTCTTCATATGATGCTGGGAGAATGTCAAGCCTTCCATCTTCGGGTGCCTCAGAGAGGTTTTCGCCCTTAGATACGTCCTTTATTTTTACTTTTTTGGGGTCAGACAGCGCCACAATGTGGTTTTCGCCATAAGACTCTTGATTTGTTTTTATTTTTATATTTTTGCGGCTGGAAGGCCTAACACCCTCACCAAAATATGCCACGTTGTTGAGTTCTATAGTGTATCCTGCTTTATGGTCTCCAAGGGGAAGATCATCTCGTATGCCAAGATAGTCAATAAAAGCTTCATCATTTTGGAATGTGTCAAACTGTGCAGGTCCTTCATAGTCCCAATCAATAAGTTGGTGGTGAACAAGGGGAAGGCCTTTAATGTCTTTGAAGTTAGCGGGGTTAAGAGTGAAGATGCAGTTATATTCAGGTATGTCAAGGTAATTATCGAGGTCATCGTTGGCACTCTCCTCGTCAGTCTCGATCGTGAACAAATCCAAATTGTCGCCACTAGTAGCGCATTCTGGGATAGGTGTTCTCATTCTATGTGATTTCGACCTAGTACCTAGAGGCAGGGACAGTATGGGATCCTCCGAGATTGTTTCCTGACCAACTTTGAATTTTCTATAAAATTCTTCTTCTTCTGTGGGTTCACTTGGTTCTCTGAATGTCTCGGTGAGCTCATAGTCACTGGAAGATTTGTCTGAACCCCATTCCCATTCATTGGAGTCTGTGGAATAGCGATTTTCTTGTTGAATTTTGGTAGCTTTGATTTGTAATGCTTCTCTTGTATTTTGAGTGTGGACCTTGGAAGTCATGAAACCAAGTCTCTTTGAGCACTCCTTTTTGAATGTCAATTCAGGTTGTAAAGGTTCAATGATGCCTTCCTTTCTTAAGCTAAGAGGACTCTTGCCATCATACCCAAATTTTTGTAGGATCTTGAACCCTTTGCCATATTTTTCACATGGTATGCTAATGTGATCTTGTGTATCATTTTCAGGATCTTTGTAAAGCATTTTGTATAATTCTTCCTCTTCCATTTCACCCCATTTTTGGAAGATTGTAGGATCCCATTTAAGCGTAATGATAGATACCCATTTAGTAGGATGTGGTCGTCCATATTCTTTTGGTGAATTCATGACTTGTTGTAAGTACATGGTTTGATTCAAAGTGTATTCACCCATGCCCTTATCCTAGAATTTGCCTTTAAGCTCACCTTGTTTTGATGTTCAAGGTTTTAATGATTCAAGATCAATGTATGCAGAAGAAGGAACAACTTCGCGATTACTTGGAATGATCGTCTCAATTTTTGGTCTCAAGTTATTGCAATATATGAATGGATTAGGATCACCATTAACTGTTATTTCAACTCCATTGTGAGGAAACTTAATGCATTGGTGATATGTAGATGGGGCTACCCTCATTTCATGAATCCAAGGACATCCTAGTAATATATTGTATGTGAGCTCTAAGTCTAGGACTTGACAAACCACATCCTTTGTAACTGGCCCAACTTTGAGAGGTAAGGTGACTGTGCCTTTGGATGAACGCTCTTCATCATCATATGTCTTGATGGTAATTTTGTTTGTAGAATTCACAGCTTTATCGGAATATCCCAATTGTTTAATAGTGCTCAATGTACAAATGTTTAGACCTGCTCCTCCATCTATCAGGACTTGTTTTATTTGGTGTTTGTGTATGAAGGCTTCAATGTGTAGCGATGCATTATGTGGTTGGCTTATGGAGGCGTCATCGGCTTCTATGAATGTAAGGGAGTGTGGGATGGAAAGGTATCCCACCATGGCTTGAAACTAGTCCATGTTCAAATTGGTAGGCACAGCGGTGTCTCTCAATATTTTGTCAAGAATGGCTTTATGTGCAAGAGATATGCGTAAAAGCTCAAGGATGGATATGAGCGTGGGTGTCTTCCCTAACTGTTCTACAAGGTCATACTTAGGCTTGGTTGATGAGGAAGTGGTGTTTTTAGCTGGCACACCTTGCAAAATGAATTTACCTCGACGAGTTGTAACATTACATTCAGGGGTAGGTTCAAAAGAAGATCCCATTCCTTTTAGGACAATCTTGGGTCTTTGGGTAGAAGTATCAGGCATTTTGTCCTTGATGATAATAGTAGAGACATAATTGTCCATCGAAATGTGATTGGTAGTTGAATCATAGTTGTAAGATGCTCTGGTATAGTTGGTTTGGTCATCTGTGGCTTTATATTTTCCTTTGTCATGCTTTGGGAATGGTTCCTTAAACATCTCATGTTCTTGATTGGAGGAATGTCCTTCAATTTCATTGTCACCTCTATCAATGAGATCTTGTATGATGTTCTTTAGTTGATGACAATTTCCTGTCTTATGACCTTTGCTCTTATGAAATTCACAATACTCATCATCATTCCACCAATTTGGTTTGACCTTTGGTTCATATGGAGGAAAATCTGGAATTGTGATTACCTTGTTTGCCACTAGCTTTTTGAAAACTGACTCTAGTGGTTCTCCCAATGGAGTGTACTTCTTTCATGACTTTGAAGTTGTTTGAGTATTGACTTGATTGCTTGTAGAGCTTGATCCGGAAAAAACAATTTTGGGTCATACTGTATTGGCATCTACAACACCATCATTGACTGTGTTCTTGTTTTTGTTCCAAAATCTTGGCTTGTCTTTTCCTTTAAAGTCATCTTTGTTTTCTTTGAATATTTTAATGACTCCTTTTTCAATTAAGACTTTCTCTATCACTAAGCCTTTTTCAATGACGTCCTTGAAAGTAGAAGAACAAGCTTTTCTTAGGTCATAACCAATGTCTTTGTTAACATTCTGGGTGAACATCTCTACCATTTGTTTTTGTGGAATTTCACAAGAGCATCTGCTGGCTAGATTTCTTCGTCTTTGTAAAAATGATGAAAAGGATTCTCCATCCCTTTGCTTGGTGTTGCACAAAGTAGTGACTGATATATATGTCTCTATGTTGTATGAGAAATGTTGAATAAATGCCTCTGCTAAGTCACCCCATGAATTAATACCAGGTGGAAGTTGGGAGAACCATTCCATAGCTTTATCACCTAAGCTTTGTGGGAATAATCTCATCAAATATGTCTCTTTTGCTACTACCTCAATGCAAGCTGTGAAAAATTGTCTTATGTGTGCCTTAGGATCCCCTTTTCCTCTATACTTATCAAACTTAGGCATCACAAAGTGTGTAGGAAAAGGAGGCATTGGAATGCTCTTGTCAAATGGATAAGGACATATGTCTCTCATTGTGTATGTTGGCTTCAGTGTATTTATGTCCTCCATTTTCTTTTGTAAGTCTCTGATTTGTTGCTCCAAATTGTTCTTAGGTGGAGACCGACTTCTTGGACCATACCCCATGCTTGAACCAATGTGTGGGGGAGGAGCATATTGCATATATGGATGATATTGATCATACACATTTTCATATGGAGGAGGTCTATAATGATGATGCACATACGGACCACTTGGTATAGAGTCATGTTGAGGAATGAAATATCTGCCTTGTCCATGTATAACATACTCTATAGGAATGTCAGGAGTTTGTTCTAGTGTGTTGCCCCCAAATTTGACGCAGGGTTTCCTTGAGTTCAAATTTGGAGAATGCCTTTGAATATCTGATTGCTTTGGTGGTTCCTTAGCTTTGGCATATTTTTCTGCATAAGACTTCCATAATGGTTTACGAAAGTGAGTTTCATATTCTTGACCTTGTGTATGTGGGACCTCTGGTTTCTGAAACAAAGATGATGGTGATTCAGGTACAAGATGTGGTCCTCTATTGCCTCCACTACTAGGCCTCCTTTGATCCATGTTGGAGTGAGTTTGTTGCAAAGGTCTATTTTCCATTATTTGAGAGATGTCAAATTCATGAGGGACCTTGGCTCCACTTTGTGCCATTACTTGTAAGAAATATTGTCTATCTCTCCTTATTATTTCTTCAACCAATCGATTGAAATGGGGATTCATAATGGTGTCTTCCATTTCTTCTGAATGTATGGAAATGTTGTCCATATTGTCATTGTGTGTATCATTGTTGTTTGTAGTGTCCATGTTCTCAACATTTGGAATGTTTCTATAAGCATCCATGTCAGGTAATGTGTTATGATCAGAATTGAAAAAGATGTCATTGTCATACTCATAGACCCTCATGTTTGCAGACTCTTTAGCCTCTTTAGCTTTTCTCCTAGATTTTTGGGAATGGATTTCAACCATTAACTAGGTATTGACCAAGATGTGTGAGACTAGACGAAAATGGAAAGATATGGAAAACCAAGAGTTGGATGGAATGTAAATGAACCTAGAGTCTACTTGCAATGTCCAAAGTGTAAGACCAAGTATGTATGTAGTAGAGTAGGTGTGGCTTCCAAAGAGATGATAGTTTCTCTTGATGAGGTAGGTTTACCTTGACTCTAAGTATGACCAAATGAGACCCAAAGGTGATAGACCTTGATGAAGGACCACTTAGCAAAATGTTGTTGTATGTAGTGTGTTGACAAAGTATGATGAGGACAAGCAAGTGACCTTTTGACTCAAGTTTAGACAAATGTGAATGTAATGTAAGGTGTAAAGAAATGATGGACTTTGTGAGACCCAAAGATTGGTTGAATGCTAGATGAAAAACCCAAAGAGATAACCTAGGAAGCTCAATAAGTCTAAAACTGACTATTCTTGTTTGTTGAATTCTGAAAGTTTTCAATCCTGAACACAGATGTGCCTGTATACTTCACAGACGCTCTTAAATGACACAGATGCTATTTTGTTCGACACAGACGTGTTTCTGAAATGTTGTAAATGCAAAGTTGCTCAAAAACAAAAACATGTTTCTGCCCTTAATAGACGTGGTGAGACAACACAGATGCTATTCTGTCAAACATAGACGGGTTTCTACAAATTTTGTGTAATTTTTCCAATTTGTGAAGTTGCTTGTTGTGATCAAATTTGAATGTTTGACTATTTTTCATGACAAGAGGACACAGTGTTGATGAAGACTCAATGTTTGCAAGTGTTTAGACTCAAAATGACTCCAAGAAAAGTGTGTTGTTTGATGTAAAAATTGTTTTGTATACACTTGAAGACACAAAAGACACAATGTTTCAATGTTTGGTCTCGAATGTTTGAATATTAAAATAAGTCAAGCACAATTCTTATGGATGGCCATGACAATAGTTGTTGATCCCATATGGAGTTTCCCCCGAGGCTACGCTATTCAGAGTGGATACTTAGATGCTTGACCCCACTGGCTCCACCCTCGACACTCACTTCTCGGGTCAGCCAAGCATCAGTCCCCATGAAAACTCATCGTGGTGAACTTTGTATCTCTACTAAGAACTGTATGTGTGTGGGCCGCTACCAGAGGTCTGACCTCCTGCCTCAACAACTAGAAGGATTTTGGCTTCTAAAATAAAAAGGTGCTAATAAGGGCATCCGCTCGTGTGGCCATACATGTGGCACTTTCAGCTCTGTAAATACAGAAGGCTCCCAGCCGGTAGGGGTTACGCCCTACAAATGATCAAATAAATTTGATCAAACAGGTTTATGGGGAGACATAGTGTCGGTATGAACTAATCAACACACGTTATTCATAGTTTTCACCATGAATACAATTATTTATAGTGGTTCGGAAGAAGATGGCCTTTCTTTTGCTACCACTTGGGTCATTCTCTCCTCACTAGTAGTCCTAATGACCACACGAGGAGACAGGCCCTCTAAAGATTAAACAAAAAGAACCTATTGCTCAAGACACAAAAGACAATGATTCAGTTTTAGTGCACCAATTGAAGTGTTTGCTAGTCTATGAAAACAAAGCACACAATAAATATCAAAAACCCTTGCCAAGGTCCTACAACAAAGATTTATTAGTAGTTTGGTTTATTTCAAATGATCACCCCTTCCTGCAAGCACACAAGTTAGGTAAACTTTAAATCCAAAAGACTTTGTAAAAATAGGGGCCTTTGACAAAATGACTTTGCTTTCAAGACATGCTGAACAATTTTGTTAGGTAGATCTGAAAATGTTAGCTCAAAATAAACTAGATCTTAAAATCTGAATGGCTAAAAACTGAATCAATGAAACCCAAAATGAAACCACTGCACACAAACATGGTTATCAAAAACACAAACGCGACTTTTGGACGCAGACACACTTAGATGAGACACAGACGCGGCTCTAGAACACAGACACGGCTCCTGGACGCAGATGCGCCTGAAAACCCCATAGACGCGACTAGGGAACACAGACGCGATTTCCGGAATTTGCAAAAAAAAATACTATCGAGGATGCAGATGCGATTCCAAATGTTGCAGACACGGTAGAAAACTAAAAACGTGATCCGAAAGTTGTAACATTACATTCAGGGGTAGGTTTAGAAGAAGATCCCATGCCTTTTAGGACAATCTTGGGTCTTTGGGTAGAAGTATCAGGCGTTTTGTCCTTGATGATAATAGTAGAGACATAATTGTCCATCGAAATGTGATTGATAGCTGAATCATAGTTGTAAGATGCTCTGGTATAGTTGGTTTGGTCATCTGTGGCTTTAAATTTTCCTTTGTCATGCTTTGGGAATGGTTCCTTAAACATCTCAGATGAGACACAGACGTGACTCCAGAACACAGATGTGATTTCTAAAATCTGCAAAATAAAATACTATCGAGGATGTAGACGTGATTCCAGATGTCGCCGACGCGACAGAAAACCAAAAACGCGATCTGAAAGTATGCAGATGCGAAAATATCAAAATGTTGTCAGAAATGTCAGATCTGCAACTTCAAAAACACAAAATCTGCAGCAAGGATGTTAAATGCAAAAGGGACAAGGGTCCCACTGGGCGTGCCAAAATGTATATGGTGAAAATGGATACAACAATGTTGAAAGACTAAATGAATTCAACAACAAAACCCTAGCCTAGCAACAACAAAGATCCACCATAACCTATGAAGATTACCTAACACAATGCAAATCAAATGAAATCACAAATATTATACCATCACATGTCCAATAGGGTTTGGATCTCCATTCTTCCTATCTCCATTGATCTTGCTTAATATATTTTTGCTCTCAGATTTTTATATGTGCACAAGAGCTCAACAAAGAACGGAAATGTGGTTGCAAGTAGGATCGTATATGAAAGTGCAAAGGTGTAGTGTAGTCAAATGCGTGAGTTCATTAGGGTTTGATAATGAAGGAAGCATCTCCTTATATAGAAGACACCATAAGAAATTGAGGGATAAGATTGAGAGGTGTAAAAGATAAATGGTCGGCTATGATTAGAGGGTAGGTAGAGGAAATAATAAAATAATGAAAGGGGTAGGTAGTATATGAATTAAGAGATGAATGACATGTGTCATTGGTGGAAAAGGTTAATGAATTAATTAAATAAATAAAGATTCATTTAATTAATAGAAGAAGTGGGATCAATTAAATAAATAAAATATTTATTTAATTTAGGAAAAAGGATAATTTAAATAAATAAATGTATTTATTTAAATGAGAAATAAGGCTAGAAGAGGATAAATTAATTAATTAAATAAATAAAGATTTATTTAATTAATAGAAGAATTAGGCTAAAATAATTAAATAAATAAAATATTTATTTAATTAGACATGACAATTTTAGGTGTCTACACCACTAATTATAGATTCAGAGGTAACTCAATAGCCATAAGACTCTAACACACAACCTATTCCTCATGCACCTCATATATAGGAGATACAATACAAGAATCCATCAAACGGTTTTACAAAACCATGGGTTAAAACCACCAAATAAGGTATAGCTGACCTTGTCTCTCTTCTAGATTCCCTATGACATGTCCCTCCCTTTTTACAACTCATTTATGTGTCTGATATATTTTATATTTCTTATTTGAGGAGTACAAACTTTCGGAGGCCATAACTTGAGAACTATGTGTCTGATTGATGAACTGTTTGTAGTGTCAGAAAGATTGCGAAGTGCCCCTCCCTAACTCATCTTTTAGGAGGGGATGTGATAAACACTTTTAGATTTGTGTTCTAATAGTCTCTTTGACATTAGTGGATTCATTATGATTTATGTGGATAAAGTTATATCTTGAATTAATATGTTGATCAAAATTATGTGTAGTGATCTAGATGCACTTATTATTCATGTATGGATTATATTTCTTATGAGGTTATGATGGAATCTTGATTATGCTAACCCTATTCCATAATTATTGTAAGGAAGTCAGGTAGCAGAACAACTTCCTACACTAACCTTGAGAGGAGGGTAATGCAAAAACTTTTACAAATCATCACAATAGTTACATAAAACAAAAATAGATATAATAACATTCAAACCATAACATAGTGATTTACATGGGGAAAATCCTTTTGGGAGAAAAACCCCACACTCCAAAAGTTGCCCAATAAATTATTCCGCAATTAAAAATAGATTACAATATACTTATAGAGCAAGATCTTTGGAGGAGTGCCACTAATTATAGATTCAAAGGTAACTCAATAGCCATAAGACTCTAACACACAACCTCTTCCTCATGAACCTCATATATAGGAGATACAATACAAGAATCCATCAAACGGTTTTACAAAACCATGGGTTAAAACCACCAAATAAGGTATAGCCGACCTTGTCTCCCTTCTATATTCCCTATGACATGTACCTCCCTTTTTACATCTCATTTATGTGTCTGATATATTTTATATTTCTTATTTCAGGAGTACAAACTTCTGGAGGCCATAACTTGAGAACTGTGTGTCTGATTGACGAACCGTTTGTAGTGTCAAAAAGATTGTGAAGTTCTCTATTACATAATAAATTGATACCCCATTTATGCCCAATTTTCAAGGTATTTTAGGGCCTCTGAAGTCCTCAAAATCAAATTTAAACCTTTCATTGGATCCCTCAAAAATGGAATATTTAATATCTTCAAAAATAGTTGTGATCTTGCAATGTAACTTTATCAGAATGCTTATCGAGCCAGATAGAAGCTTCGGGCAAATGAAAACTTACTATAAATAGTAACCTCATTAAAATGAAAGGTTGAGATACCATTTTCCCAACAAATCTCCCACTTATCAAACACCTTGCAAGAGAAAAGGGAGTATTGACACAATAAATCAATGCTAGTGGCCATGAGGCCCATAGACTCCGTACACCATCTGAACTTCTTTGTGCTCACAACCTTAGTTAAAGAATTTGCAACATTCATCAAAGTTTCTACCTTAACTAGCTTCACCCTACCATCTTTGACCATATCTCTGACAAAATGATACTAAAAATCAACGTGTTTGGTCTGAGCATGAAATGTCGGGTTCTTAGCTAGGCAGTTTACACTCTAACTATCACAATAAATTGTCACAACTACTTGTTTTGTTCTAATGTTTGAACATAGTCTCTTAAGCTAAATGGCTTCTTTAAAAGCATGAGTAGTTGCAATATACTCTCCTCCAATAGTGGACAAAGCAACTACAACTTGTTTCTTACTTATCCAACTAATTGCACCACCAAATAAAGTAAGCACATAAGCACTGGTGGATCTTCTTCTATCAATATCACCTACCCACTCTGAATCCACACAACGATCAATATAAAGGGAAATCATGTCTTCAACTAAATTAAAATGATAACACAAAGAATACTCTGAGGTACCCTTAAAATATATGAAGACTCTTTTAACTGCATCCCAATGAAATCTACCAGGATTAGACATATATCTAGACAGAACTCCCACTGCTTAGGCAATGTCTGGTCTAGTACAGACCATAGCATACATCAAAATTTCAACTACACTCTCGTAAGGAACTCTTCTCATGTCTTCCATCTCCGATGGGGATGTAGGACAATCTGCAACAGATAATTTTGTTCCAACTGTAAAAGGAACACACAATGGTCTACAATCCTGCATATTGAACCTCTATAACACTGAATTCGCATACATATTGTGGCCTAGCCATTGCTTTTTGTTCACTCTATCTCTTATAATTTACATCCCAAGAATGTGTTTTGTTGAACCAAGATCTTTGATTTCAAATTTAGCAGTGAGCTGAGACTTTAGTTCTAAAATTATACCTTTCCCTTTACCAATGGATAACATATCATCAACATACAATGCAATGTATAAGAAATGATCAACACCATTTTTATAATAAATAAAATGATCTGATTTAGAATGCTCAAGTCCCAAATTCAACACATATGTATCAAATTTATTGTACCACATCTTAGGACTTTGTTTGAGGCCATACAGGGGTTTCTTTAATTTACAGACAAAATTACTTTTACCTTTCACCACATAGTGCTCTGGTTATGTCATATAAATATCCTCCTCCAAATCAGCATGAAGGAAAGCATTTTTCACATCCATTTGCTTAGCCTATAAATCATAAGCAGCAGCAATAGAAAGAAAAAATCTAATGGATGTCATTTTGGTAACATGAGAAAATATCTCACCATAATCAACACCCTCAACCTGAGAGTAGCCTTTTGCTACCAACCTTGCTTTATAATTCTCAATGCTTCCATATGAACCAATCTTTTTCTTGTACACCCATTTGCAACCAATAGGCTTTCGTCCTTTAGGCAATGGTACAAGATCCCATGTATCATTATTTTTTAAAGTTGCCATTTCTTCTTCCATAACAATATTCTAGGATTCTGAATCATTCATACCTAATGCCTCTTCTATAGATTTCAGCTCATCCATATTAGTATTCAAAGAAAACAAACATCTCCAATCATCAGGTGAATACCTTTTAGGTGGTTGTTTATGTATTGTAGACCTTCAAACAATTTGAGTTGGAGGTTCTTCGTCCTCTTCTGAAAATTTATAGCTCGACGAGCTCTCCTCAACTTCTTGCTTATCTAGGGGTCTCGATTCAACTCTTTCAGGAGTAGAAAGGAATTGAATCACATCTTCCTTTTTAGTCTGTTCTAGCTACAATGTAATAGAAGGAGACTTAACTTCTTTAAAAATAACAATTCTACTATTAATTACATTTTGTGCAATAGGGTCCCAAAGCTTGTATTCTTTCACACCATAACTATAGCCGATGAAGATACATTTCACAGTCTTGTTCTCCAACTTTGTCTACTTCTCCTTTGGCACCTGTGCATATGCCCCGCAACCAAAAAATCTAAGATGTATCAATGAAGGCTTGTGACCTGACCATGCTTCCATAGGCTTTTTATCATCAAGAGTTGATGTAGGAGACCTCTTAATCAGGTAGTAAGCAGTGGCAACAATCAACCCAAAAATTTTATTCTAGACCGACACCACTCAACATACTCCTAGTCTTCTCTATCAGTGTCCTATTCATTCTTTCTGCAACTCCATCTTGTTGAAGAGAATATGGAATTGTCTTCTATCTATTAGTGCCATAGTCTTTAGAGAATCTATTTAAATAATTAGAGCAAAATTCACTGCCATTATCAGTTCTCAAACATTTAATTTTCTTTCTAGTCTGCAACTCAACCATTGCTTTAAATCCTTTAAATCGACTAAAAAATCCAGATTTACTCTTTACAAAATATACCCATGTTCTTTTACTAAAAGCATCAATAAATGAAACATAATATGTGTATTTTATAATCAAAGGAACATCTATAGGACCAAACACATCATAATGAATAAGATCCAAAACACTACAAGTTTTATGAGAACTCGAGTAAAATTGAATGTGGTTTTGTTTTCCATAAATGCAATGTTCATGGAAATCAAACTCAAGATTACAATCCTCCAAACCTTCAACAAGGTTTTTATTTTTCAAGGTCCTTAGACCCTTTTCTCTAATGTGACAAAGCCTTTGGTGCCATAACAGAGTCTTCTCTGCAAGTAACTTTTCTTCAGAAGAAAGAGAACCCATAGGTAGCCAAAAGCCATTTCCATCTGCTGAAGGTGAAACCCTCAAATCTTTGACAAATTTAATTTTTATAGAAGTTCTATTACAATAAAAAATGTATGTGTCTAGCTTATACAAAGTGCCAAACCTGACACCTCTAGCAATTACCATAGCACCCTTAATCATCTTACATCCTGCTTCTAGAAAAGACTACATGCACACCCGCATCTATCACTTTTCTCATAGATAACATATTTCATTTTAATCCAAGGATATGCAACACACCATTAATCCTTTCTATTCTACCATCAGAAAACCTAACTCTAACTTTACCTCGATTAAAAGATGTGCCTAAGTTAATTAACTAGGCATCATTACCTACATGGGTCGCCAAAGTTGTAATAAATGCATCACCATCTTCCTTCTAGGACTCAAAATCATAATCAATGTTCTTCTTTTTCTTCTTCTTTACTTATTTGTAGTCCTTAGGGATGTGACCTAACTTACTGCAATTCTGGCAAATGACTTTGGACTTTTCGGGAGATTTCGATCTCCCTCTCTATTTAGACTTATTGCGCTTCTCATTCTTCTTTCATTTTGCCTTAGGTCTTCTATGAATAGTTAGGGATTTCTTCTAATTGTGGGATACCTTCTGTTGCATCTCTTCACCAAGTAGAGAACCCACCACATCTTTAGACTTTAAAACAATATAATTACTACTGATAGCCATAACAAGAGAATCCCACGAATCAAGCAAAGAACAAAGAAAGATCTAGCATTTCTCCTCTTCATTCATCTTAACACTGATAGATACTAATTGAATGTTTCCAAGTGGTTTGCAACTCATCCACCCTCTTCCATCTTCAAGAAATACAGTTTCTTCCTCGAGAAAATTTGATTTAATAATGATTTCACGTGAAACATTTCACAAGATTATCCAATAGTTTCTTTGTATTTTTTTCTTCATGGACATTGATCAAAATAGAGTGCGCCAGACACAGTCTAATTAGACCCTTGGAATTTTGGTCCATAACATCATACTGAGCCATCATAGTAGGATCTGAGTGCCTTTGGATATTCACATCAACAACATCCCATAGATCTCGATCTATTAGCAGATCTTCCATCTTCACCTTCCACATCTCAAAATTTGTTCGATTAAATTTCTCCACCTCTATTTTCCTTAATGAACTTACCATCTAAAATTTCTTGCAACAAGATCAAAAAGTGTCTCTTTGAAAAGCTCCCACTCAAATCTAGATTACTTCAAAAAACCCAACAACTCAACTAAAAATAAAGGTGACCAAGCTCTGATACCACTTGTACGGAAGTTAAGTAGCAGAATAACTTCCTACACTAACCTTGTGAAGAGGGTAATGCAAAAAATTTTACAATTCATAAAAAGAATTATAGAAAACAAAAATAGATATAATAAAATTTAAACCATAACATAGTGATTTATGTGGGGAAAACCTTTTCGGGAGAAAAAACCCACTCCAAAATCTGCCCAATATATTTTTCTGCAATAAAAAATAGATTAGAATATACTTGTAGAGCAAGCTCTTCACAGGAGTACCACTAATTAGAGATTCAGAGGTAACTCAATAGCTATAAGAATCTAATACACAATGTCTTCTTCACGCAACTCATATCTAGGAGATACAATACAAGAATCTGTCAAACATATTACAACACCATGGCCTAAAATCACCCAATAAGGTGTAGCCAACCTTATCTGACTTCTAGATGCCCTATGATGTATCGCTCCCTTTTAACAACTCATTTATGTGTTTGATGTATTTTATATTTCCTATTTTAGGAGTACAAACTTTCGGAGGCCATAACTTGAGAACTATGTGTCCGATTGACGAACCATTTGAAGCGTTAGAATGCTTGCAAAGCACTCTATTGCCTCGTAAACTACTGCATCCTTTAAGCCCATTTTTCTAGGAATTTTGGGGCCTCTAAATTCTTCAAAATCAAATTTAAACCTTTCATTGGACCTCTCCAAAACAGAAAATTTAATATCTTCAAAACTAGCTATGATCTTGTGATGTAACTTTACCAGAATGCTTATCTAGCCAACTAGAAGCTTTGGGGAAAATTTTGAACCATTTTGTGCTCAAATAAAAACTTAGTATAAATAGTAACCTCATTTAAATGCAAGGTTCAGACACCATTTTCCCAATAATTATGATGTTGCTTGAGTTGATATTATGATGATTGTGACTATCTTCTAGTGTCTTCATGGTAGGACAATGTCATACCACTAATTGCGAGCATGATATAACATTGTTATTCTCTATCACTTTCCTATTTATTTTTTATATATTGTTGTATATGTTGCATTGTGGTTAGTGGTGGTTGTAGGATTGCAGGTACTATACATCAAGTCCACCTAGTTTCACAAGTTTTAGTGTGTGTTTATCCCAATGACAAGTTGCTGGAGATGGTATGAGCTCCCTCTACACACTCTAGGCTTAAGTTGTCATCATTGTTAGTTTATGTGTCATCGCTTGAGTCATTGGTCTACGTCATGTGGCATGATGTCCAACCCTATGTAGGGTTTCCTTGGGAGTTTGGGATTATTTATTAGTTAATAATTAACTGGTTCATATAATTTATTTCGTATTAAAATAAATTAATGGATGGTATTAATATTTAATATTAATGTGTGATAATATTATGGAGAAATAAGTGTTCATTAATGTTTATTTTATGATTTAATATTACTATTATTTTATGGTCTAATGTTTATTTCGATTGTTATTATTGAGATTTTGATTTATTGGATTATTATTTATTTATTTATTGTTTAACTATTGGTTGAAGAATTTATGCTTGTCTACATTTTTACTTATTTATTACCCATCTTGCTTATTTGTTTATTATTTATTTAATCATTTATTTATTTATCTTCTTTATTGTTTGTTTATTTATTTACTTATTATTGTGTTATTTATTGTTTATTTTATTATTTATTGTTTTGATTATTTATTTATTTATTTATTTTCCTTATTTTTTATTAGGATAAACAGGTTCTGAAGGGGCCCCGAAACCCTTTAAAATCAGAGAGCTCCCACCGAAAGATAGAATAGATAACTTTGCAGCAAACAACAAGTTTTTAAAAGGACCTGAAACCTTCTGGACTTATGGGTATCCAGCTCCCAAAACCCAAAGGTTACACAAAGCATACTCAAGAAAACTAGACAACCACACCAACCAGACACCAGCCAACTATCGAAAGATAAACATGTTGACATTTTGAGTTTGTTGGCATTTTACATAGAGATTGCATTAATGATACGTTTCCATTGATGTCAATTGACACAAGAATGGTATTCATGTTATTTATGATATTGTTGTTTTTGATATTGGCTAGTAACCTATAAGAAGAGCTTTGTGGAAGATGTTGTAGACCGGTATGTAAAGCTTGTGAGTTGAACCGGTGAACCGATGTAAAGGGTTAAAACTTTCTATGTAATGTAATCAGTAAACCCTATCAACTGTTAAACCCTAACCGACCAACTTTGTTGGTTTATTATCTGATAAGCAGTAATGATGGAGACACGTGTAATCATTGTATGAGGATATGTTCAAATTGTTCTGTAGCATTTTTTTTTGTCTAGGGAAGGAGCAAAGTGGATTGCATCTAATGCACAACACGTGATGAGTTACAAAGTCTGATGAAGTAGTGATCATGGAGCGGTTGGCATTTTCTTGATGAATCTAAAGAGATTGTCATGATTTCTAACGGTTAAGATTGTACCAACTTGTTTGTAATCTCGATGATGAGAATTAGTTTTTTGTTGTGTTACCGACCTAATTGATTTGTATTTAAGGTCGATGAAGTTGTTTGTACATGTTGTTGGCAAGATTGATAGAAACCTTTTGAGTATGTAGTTTCCTAACCAGGTAAGCTCTAACAAAGTTGGTTACTCATTAAATCCTCTAACAAGGTGGTCCATTACCTGGGATTCTTAAATCCTTCAGCGATGTTACTCTTAACAGGGTATTGTGCTTTTTACCAAGGCATATTTGTAAATCCCTTAACTGGGTGATTCCTAACTAGAATTAGTTCTTAACATGACTTATTGTAAATCTTTAACAAGCTTGGCTCCTGACATGGTGAACTTCAACAGAGTTCAGAAAGCTATCCTTGTGAGTCTCATCTCACCATGGTTTTTACCTATTTGAGTTTTCCACATATAAACATTTGTGTCAAGTGGTGAATGCGTTTTTGGTTGTGATCTTATTTGTTGATTTGGTTAACTTCTGATAAGGCATTTTAAGTAGAAGTATTGAGGTATGAATATGCTGAGTTATCATTAAGAATTGTTGATGTTTACAAGATTGAAGTTGTCTACTATTAAAGTTGTCATAACAGTTAAACTGGTTGATGTCAAGTATTCTTATGAATATTGATCTTGATTGAGATATGTTAATTTTGTTTGACTGAGTTTGAGTTTGGGAACTTTGTATCAGTTTTTCAATATACTTGTTCACCCACCCCCATCTCAGTATTCTATCGGATACTTATTCTTTCATCATACCATCATTTGGTATAAGAGTATCTTAGGTCCTCTTAATCTAAAAGCCTAATAGCTTGAGGAAAAGATCTTGTAGATCATGATGAAGAAAGAAGGTCTAAAGTTCAACAAAGATAACTATAGAATATGGAGTGATAAAATGAAGATTTAGATTAAGAGTCTTAGTACTCAGTATTGGGATCATATAGGAACTAATTATATTACACCTACTGGAATCCTTATTGATGATCAGAAGAAAGAACAACAAGAAAATCCCCAAGCATTAGAGGCTATTATCAATTCCCTGTCTGATGTTGAATATGTAGATCTTCATGGTCTTGAAACTGAACATGAAGTATGGCAAAAACTTGAAGAGATTTATAGTGGTGATGAACATGTTAAGATTGCCAAAGAGGAGAGTTTAAGAGGAATATTTGATGACATGAGAATGTCTGAAGATGAGAATATCCAGCAGTATGGTCAAAGGATTAAAGAGATAGTTGGTGAGATAAAGAGTGCAATAGGGAAAGTGGAAGATGCCATAGTAATAAGTAAGGTACTGAAAACCCTGCTATCAGTCTATGCTATATGAGTTGCAACTATTTAGGAGCTGAAATCCATTGACAAGACAAAGGTAACTCTTGACTCTATTATTGGAAAACTTACTACTTTTGAACTAAATGGCTATGATGGTAGTATACCGAAATTAGAATCTGCATTCAATGCTTCTGTCTCTAATCCATCTTTGAGAAGAAGTAGAGATATCGGACATAGCTATGAATATAGATCCAGCAGAGATGCTAAATATGAAGACAACTTAGTGGAACTTGTAGCATTCTTGGCAAAACGACTACCTAGAGGCACTAGTAAATAAAGAGGTAAGCTACCTTTAAAATGTCTCGCCTGCAACAAGATTGGTCATATAGAAGCAAATTGCCCTAATGGTGAAAATGAATACAAGAGAGACAAATTTAAGAAGTACAAGGGTAAAGGCAAGAGAGATTATCTTGTAGCTATTGACAGTGGTACTACTGATGCAGAATTTGATGATGATGGTAGTGAAGATGTTGTGTTTGTAGCTATTAAGGAAGAAATATCATATCAGAAGGCACTAGTATCCAGAATGGATAACTCTGATGATTGGATCATTGATAGTGCTTGTTCACATCACATGATCGGTGATCGGAGCAAATTTCTTTCCCTCAAAGAATTTGGTGGTGCGGTTGTGAGATTGGCAATGACTCACCCTATATGGTTAAAGGTAAGGGAGTTTTTTCTCTTAATGGGAAGAGTAGTGACGACGATGTCTATTGGGTGGAAAGCCTAAAGCACAATCTTTTAAGTGTGGCACAACTTAATGATAGAGGATACCCACTGGAGTTTAGAAATGGAATGTACAAAATCTTTAACAACAAAGGTGAATTGATTGCAATTGGGAAACAAATAAGAGGTAATATATTTCATCTTAATCCTAAAGTTAGCAAATCTTTGATTGCAAAAATAGATGATAGCTGGCTTTGGCATAGGAAATTTTGTCATCTAAATTTTGACAATATTGTTAAAGTAAGAAAGTCTATGATAGAAGGAGGTCTGCCTCAGCTAGAGAAACTGGTTAATGCTCTTTGTAAAGAATGTCAACTAGGAAAGATGACTTCTTCAACTTTCAAGAGCAAGTCTTTCTAAAAAGAGCACTTGTTAGATCTGGTTCATATAGACCTATGTGGACCAATAAGAGTAAGAAGAATTCAAGGTGGCAAACACTTCATGATCTTCACTGATGATTGTTCAAGGATGACCTGGGTCACATTCTTGAAGGATAAGAATGAAGCTTATGGTAAATTCAAGGCATTCAGAGCCTTAGCTGAGAGAGAGAGAGAGTGGAAAAAAGATAAAATATCTAAGAATAGATCAACATGGTGAATTCACTTCTGTGGAGTTCACTAAGTATTGTGATGATAATGGTATCAAGCATCAACTTTCTCCACCAAGGACACCACAGCAGAATGGTATAGCAGAAAGAAGCAATCGGTCAATGGTTGAAGCTTCTAGGACTATGTTGATACAAGGAGGTGTAGCAAAAACATTTTGGAAAGAAGTTGTAAGTACAACTGTCTACACAATGAACCGAGTTTTGGTGAAAAGAGGTAAGGACAAGACCCCATATGAGTACTGGTATGGGAGATTAGTTGATGTTAGCTGTTTTAAGATATTTGGAAGAAAATGTTTTATTAAAAGAGGTGATTACATAGGCAAGTTTGAAGCTAAGAGTGATGAAGGCATATTTCTTGGCTATTCCATCAAGAGTAAGGCCTATAAATGCTTCAAGAACCGGATATACAGAATTGTTGAGATTACTGATGCTCATGTAGATGAATGTCCTGAAGCTTTAGAAGGAACCAGCTTTAAGAAGAAGGATGACGATCCTTGTATTTTTCTTTTGGAACCTAAAATTGCTAAATTAGAAACTGGTAAAGCAAATCTTGATGTAATTGTTCAATCAAAACAAATAAATTCAAGTGTTACCGATTGTAAATTATCCAAGGAAGATGCATCTAAGTCTGTAGACGAAAAGGAATACAAGTCAATGATTGGTAAATTACACTATGTTGTTCATAGTCGACTGAATCTTGGTCGTGCAGTTGGTATTGTTGCTAGATTTGGGAAGAATCCAAAGGAGACACATTTGATGGAAACCAAGAGAATTTTTAGATATCTGAAAGGTACTGTTGAATATAGATTATGGTGTCCATATGGTGGAAATTTTGATTTGAAATCATACACAAATGCTGATTGGGCAAGAAATATTGATGATTGGAAGAGTACTACCGTTGGAGAATTCTTTCTAGGAGGAAGGCTAGTTTCATGGAGTAGTAAAAAGCAGAGTTACACTTCACAATCTACTACTAAAGCTGAGTATGTAGTGGCTTATATGAATTGCACACAAGCTATCTGGAAGAGGCACATTTTGGAAGGTTTGAAGATGGAAATTTCAGAACCAATAAAGATTTTGTGTGATAATACAAGTGCAATAAACATTTCTAGAAATCCTATTTTGCATGCAAGGACTAAGCACATTGAATTGAAATATCACTTATTGAGGAAAAAAGTTCAAAGTAAAGATGCTATCTTGGAGCATGTTTTAACCAAGGAGAAGCTTGTAGATATCTTTACCAAACCTCTTCCTAAGACCACTTTCGAGTATCTTAGAAGTCAATTGGGGGTTGTCCCTCTTTTTGAAGTTAGTTGAGCATGATGGTGATTGCATCAATCCCTGAACCACTTGCATAATTTTACATGGATTGATGAAGATGTGGATGTATTCCCTAGGGGGAGCATCAAGTTGTAGAGTGATGTTGGTGCAAAGTGAGAGCATAATTACATTTTTTACTTTCACTTTGGCATTGTTGTCAAAGGGGGCGAATAATTATGTGATTGAGGAGAAGAATTATGTGTCTGATTAGGTGAACCAATGGCAGGTTGAAGATAGACAGAGTAAGGTGAATACTTGGTAATGTTAACCAGGATTCCTATTCACCAATCTTAGTAGCAATCAGAGGCGTTGATATTTGTATTGCCATCAATGCAAAAGGTGGAGATTTTTGGCATTTTGAGTTTGATGGCATTTTGCATAGAGATTGCATTAATGATATGTTGTCATTGATATCAAAAGAACCGGTAATAGTATTCATGTTATTGTTGATATTGTTGTTTTTGATATTGGCTATTAATCGGCAAGAAGAGATTTGTGGAAGAATTTTGATATGTAAAGTTTGTGAGTTGAATCGGTGAACTGGTCTAAAGGGTTAAACCTTTCTATGTCATGTAACCGTAAAACCCTATCAACTGTTAAACCCTAACCGATCAAGTTTGTTGGTTTATTATTTGATAAGTGGTAATGATGAAGACACATGTGATCATTGTATGAGGATATGTTTAAATTCTTTTGGCACGTTTGTTTTTTGACTAGGGAGGGAGCAAAGTGGATTGCATCTAATGCACAACGCGTGATGAGTTACAAAGTCTGATGAAGCTGTTATCATGGAGCGGTTGGAATTTTCTTGAAGAATGTAAAGAGATTGTCATGATTTATAATGGTCAATATTGTACTAACTTGTTTGTAATCTCTATGATGAGAATTAGTTTTTTGTTGTGTTACCGACCTAATTGATTTGTATTTAAGGTCGATGAAGTTGTTTGTACATGTTGTTGGCAAGATTGATAGAAACCTATTGAGTATGTAGTTGCCTAACCAGGTAAGCTCTAACAAGCTTGGTTACTCATTAAATCCTCTAACAAGGTGGTCCATTACCTGGGATTCTTAAATCCTTCAGCGATGTTACTCTTAACAGGGTATTGTGCTTTTTACCAAGGCATATTTGTAAATCCCTTAACTGGGTGATTCCTAACTAGAATTAGTTCTTAACATGACTTATTGTAAATCTTTAACAAGCTTGGCTCCTAACATGGTGAACTTTAGAAGAGTTCAGATAGCTATTCTTGTGAGTCTCATCTCACCGTGGTTTTTACCTATTTGGTTTTTCCACATATAAACATTTGTGTCAAGTGGTGAATGTGTTTTTTGTTGTGATCTTATTTGTTGATTTGGTTAACTTCTGATAAGACATGTTAAGTAGAAGTATTGAGAGATGAATATGTTGAGTTATCATTAAGAATTGTTGATGTTTACAAGATTGAAGTTGTTTACTATTAAAGTTGTCATAACAGTTAAACTGGTTGATGTCAAGTATTCTTATGAATATTGATCTTGATTTAGATATGTTTACTTTGTTTGACTGAGTTTCAGTTTGGGAACTTTGTATTAGTTTTTCAATATACTAGTTCACCCCCCCAATCTCAGTATTCTATCATATACTTATTCTTTCATCATACCATCAATTGGTATCAGAGCATCTTAGGTCCTCTTAATCGAAAAGCCTAACAACTTGAGGAAAAGATCTTGTAGATCATGATGAAGAAAGAAGGTTTGAAGTTCAACAAAGATAACTATAGAATATGGAGTGACAAAATGAAGATTTAGATTAAGAGTCTTGGTACTCAGTATTGCGATCATATAGGAACTAATTATATTACACCTACTGGAATCCTGACTGATGATCAGAAGAAAGAACAACAAGAAAATCACCAAGCATTAGAGGCTATTATCAGTTCCCTGTCTGATGTTGAATATGTAGATCTTCATGGTCTTGCAATTGCACATGAAGTATGGCAAAAAATTGAAGAGATTTATAGCAGCGATGAACATGTTAAGATTGCCAAAAAGGAGAGTTTAAGAGGAAAATTTGATGACATGAGAATGTCTGAAGATGAGAATATCTAGCAGTATGGTCAAAGTATTAAAGAGATAGTTGGTGAGATAAAGAGTGCAGGAGGGAAAGTAGAAGATGCCATAGTAATCAGTAAAGTATGGAGAACCCTACTATCAGTCTATGTTATATGAGTTGCAGCTATTCAGGAGCTGAAATCTATTGACAAGCCAAAGGTAACTCTTGACTCTATTATTGGCAAACTTACTGGTTTTGAACTAAATGGCTATGATGGTAGTGTACCAAAATTAGAATCTACATTCAGCGCTTCTATCTCTAATCCATTTGTGAGAAGAAGTAGAGATATCGGACATAGCTATGAATCTAGATCCAGCAAAGATGCTAAATATGAAGACAACTTAGTGGAACTTGAAGCATTCTTGGCAAAATGACTACCTAGAGGCACTAGTAAATAAAGAGGTAAGCTACCTTTAAAATGTTTTGCATGCAACAAGGTTGGTCATATAGAAGTGAATTGCCCTAATGGTGAAAATGAATACAAGAGAGACAAATTTAAGAAGTACAAGGGTAAAGGCTAGAGAGATCATCTTGTATCTATTAATAGTGGTACTACTGATGCAGAATCTGATGATGATGGTAGTGAAGATGTTGTGTTTGTAGCTATTAAAGAAGAAATATCATATCAGAAGGCACTAGTATCCAGAATGGATAACTCTGATGATTGGATCATTGATAGTGGTTGTTCACATCACATGACCGGTGATCGGAGCAAATTTCTTTCCCTGAAAGAATTTGATGGTGGTTTTGTCAGATGTGGCAATGACTCACCCTATATGGTTAAAGGTAAGGGAGTTTTTTCTCTTAATGGGAAGAGTAGTGATGACGATGTGTATTGGGTGGAAAGTCTAAAGCACAATCTTTTAAGTGTGGCACAACTTAATGACAGAGGATACGCACTGGAGTTTAGAAATGGAATGTGCAAAATCTTTAACAACAAAGGTGAATTTATTGCAATTGGGAAACAAATAAGAGGTAATCTATTTCATCTTAATCCTAAAGTTAGCAACTCTTTGATTGCAAAAATAGATGATAGCTGGCTTTGGCATAGGAGATTTTGTGATATAAATTTTGATAATATTGTTAAGGTAAGCAAGTCTAAGACAGTAAGAGGTCTGCCTCAGCTAAACAAACTAGCTAATGGTCTTTGTAAAGAATGTCAACTAGGAAAGAATACTTCTTCAACTTTCAAGAGCAAGTCTTTCTCAAAAGAGCACTTGTTAGATTTGGTTCATATAGATTTATGTGGACCAATAAGAATAAGAAGAATTCAAGGTGACAGATACTTCATGATCTTCACTAATGATTATTCAAGGATGATGTGGGTCACATTCTTGAAGGATAAGAATGAAGCTTTTGGTGAATTTAAGGCATTAAGAGCCTTAGCTAAGAGAGAGAGTGGCAAAAAGATAAAATATCTAAGAATAGATCAAGGTGGTGAATTCACTTCTATGGAGTTCACTAAGTATTGTCATGATAATGGTATCAAGCATCAATTTTACCCACCAAGGACACCAAAGCAAAATGGTATAGCAGAGAGAAACAACCGGTCAGTGGTTGAAGCTTCTAGGACTATGTTGATACAAGGAGGTGTAGCAAAAAATTTTTGGAAAGTTGTATGGGAGATCACTTGATGTTAGCTATTTTAAGATATTTCAAAGAAAATGTTTTATTAAAAGAGGTGATTACATAGGCAAGTTTGAAGCTAAGAGTGATGAGGGCATATTTCTTGGCTATTCCACCAAGATTAAGGCCTATAAATGCTTCAAGAACCGGACATACAAAATTATTGAGAGTGCTAATGTTCATGTAGATGAATGTCCTGAAGCTTTAGAAGGAACCATCTTTAAGAAGAAGGATGAAGATCCTTGCATTTTTCTTTTGGAACCTGAAACTATTAAATCAGAAACCGGTAAAGCAAATCTTGATGTAATTGTTCAATCACAACAAATAAATTCAAAAGAAGATGATAATGAAGAAGCTGAACTTGAAGAGAATGATCATGTTATTCCTAGGTATGTGAGATTGAATCACAATCCTGAACAGATAATTGGAGATGAGGATGACAATGTACTAACTAGAAGGAGAATAAGAGAGAACTCTTGCATGATCTCCACCTTTGAACCTAGAAGTGCTAAGGAGGCATTTGGTGATGATCATAGGGTGAAAGATATGGAGGAGGAGTTGGATCAAATTGAGAAGAACAACACTTCAACCCTGGTACCCCAATCGGTAAACAAGAATGTTATAGGTACTAAATGGGTCTTCAGAAACAAATTAAAAGAAGATGGTGTTGTAGTTCGCAATAAGGAAAGATTAGTATGCAAAGGTTATGCACAAGAAGAAGGAGAAGATTATGGAGAAAATTTGCACTAGTAGCTAGACTGGAAGGTGTCCAAACATTACTTGTATTTGCATCTCATAAGAAGTTCAAGGTATACCAGATGGATGTTAAGTCTACATTCTTGAATGGGATACTAGAAGAAGAGGTTTATATAGAGCATCCTGATTGTTATGCATTGACAGATAAGGAAGACATGGTATGCGAATTGCATAAACCTTTGTATGGATTAAAGAAAGCACCCAGAGCATGGTATGAATGAATTCATACTCATCTGATGAAGGTAGGCTTTGCTAGAACTAGTGATGACAACAACATTTATCTCAAGTCTGAAGGATGTGAAATACTGGTCAGTGAAGTATTTGTAGATGATATTATATTTGGAGGTAATGATGACATGAGTAATTATTTTGTAGATGAAATGAAAAATGATTTTGAGATGCCATTAGTAGGGAAAATAAAAAATTTCATAGGCCTACAGATAAAACAGATGAAGAATGGTATTTTCATTACACAGTCCAAGTATGTGAAAGAGGTTTTGAACACTTTCGGTATGAGTGACTATAAACCAGTTGGAACCCCAATGGTTACAGGTTGTAAATTATCCAAGGAAGATGCATCTAAGTTTGTAGACGAAAAGGAATATAGGTTAATGATTGGTAAATTACACTATGTTGTTCATAGTCCACCAAATATTGGCCATGCAGTTGGTATTGTTGCTAGATTTAGGAAGAATCCAAAGGAGGCACATTTGATGGAAACCAAGAGAATTTTTAGATATCTGAAAGGTACTATTGACTATAGGTTATGGTGTCCATATGGTGGAAATTTTGATTTGAAATCATACACAAATGTTGACTAGGCAAGAAATATTGATGATTGGAAGAGTACTACTGGTGGAGAATTGTTTCTAGGAGGAAGGCTAGTTTCATGGAGTAGTAAAAAGTAGAGTTGCACTTCACAATCTACTGCTGAAACTGAGTATGTAGTGGCTTATATGAATTGCACACAAGCTATGTGGAAGAGGCACATTTTGGAAGTTTTGAAGATGGAAATCTTAGAACCAATAAAGATTTTGTGTGATAATACAAGTCCAATAAACATTTCTAAAAATCATGTTTTGCACTCAAGGACTAAACACATTGAATTGAAATATCACTTATTGAGGAAAAAATTTCAAAGTAAAGATGTTATCTTGGAGCATGTTTCTACCAGGGAGAAGCTTGTAGATATCCTTACCAAACCTCTTCCTAAGACCACTTTTGAGTATCTTAGAAGTCAATTGGGGGTTGTCCCTCTTTATGAAGTTAGTTGACCATGATGGTGATTGCATTAATCCTTGAATTACTTGCATAATTTTACATGGATTGATGAAGATGTTGATGTATTCCCCAGGGGGAGCATCAAGTTGTAGAGTGATGTTGATGCAAAGTGAGAGAAGAATTACATTTTTTACTTTCACTTTGGCATTGTTGTCAAAGGGGGCGAATAATTATGTGATTGAGGAGAAGAATTATGTGTCTGATTAGGTGAACCAGTGGCATGCTGAAGATAGACAAAGCAAGGTGAATACTTGGTAATGTTAACGAGGATTCCTATTCACCAATCTCAGTAGCAATCAGAGGCATTGATATTTGTATTGCCATCATTGCCAAAGGGGGAGATTTTTGGCATTTTGAGTTTGATGGCATTTTGCATAGAGATTGCATTAATGATATGTTGACATTGATATCAAATGAACCGGTAATAGTATTCATGTTATTGTTGATATTGTTGTTTTTGATATTGGCTATTAACCGGCAAGAAGATCTTTGTGGAAGATTTTTTAAACCGATATGTAAAGTTTGTGAGTTGAACCGGTGAACCAGTGTAAAGCGTAAAACCTTTCTATGTAATATAACCGTTAAACCCTATCAACTGTTAAACCCTAACCGATCAAGTTTGTTGGTTTATTATTTGATAAGCGTTAATGATGGAGACACGTGTGATCATTGCATTAGGATATGTTTAAATTCTTTTGGCACGTTTGTTTTTTGACTAGGGAGGGAGAAAAGTGGATTGCATCTAATGCACAACGCGTGATGAGTTACAAAGTCTGATAAAGTGGTGATCATGGAGCGGTTGGAATTTTCTTGAAGAATGTAAAGAGATTGTCATGATTTCTAATGGTCAAGATTGTACCAACTTGTTTGTAATATTGATGATGAGAATTAGGTTTTTGTTGTGTTAACGACCTAATTGATTTGTATTTAAGGTTGATGAAGTTGTTTGTAAAGGTTGTTGGCAAGATTGATAGAAACCTATTGAGTGTGTAGTTGCCTAACTAGTGAATGGATCTGCACTTTGAATGAAGGTAGATTAAATCTTACAAGGATGTGATCAAGCAAATGTAGTGCTACTCAAACAGATCAAGAAAACCTGTTGTTTTCTAACAATTACAATAGAAGTTAAATCCTTTAATTGACTAAACTCTAACAAGCTTGGTTACTCATTAAATCCTCTAACAAGGTGGTCCATTAGCTTGGATTCTTAAATCCTCCACTGAGGTTAGTCCTAATAGGGTATTGTGATTTTCATCAAGGCATATTTGTAAATCCCTTAACCGAGTGATTCCTAACTGAAATTAGTTCTTAATAGGACTTATTGTAAAGCTTTAATAGGCTTGGCTCCTAATAGGGTGAACTTCAAAAGAGTTTAGATAGCTATCCTTGTGAGTCTCATCTCACCTTGGTTTTTACCTATTTTGGTTTTCCATGTATAAACATTTGTGTCAAGTGGTGAATGATTTTATGGTTGTGATCTTATTTATTGATTTGGTTAACTTATAATAAGGCATGTTAAGTAGAAGCATTTAGAGATGAATATGTTGAGTTATGATTAAGCATTGTTGATGTTTACAAGATTGAATTTTTTTACTATTAAAGTTGTCATAATAGTTAAACTGGTTGATGTCAAGTATTCTTATAATTATTGATCTTGACTGAGATATGTTTACTTTGTTTGACTAAGTTTGAGTTTGGGATATTTGTATCAGTTTTTCAATATACTGATTCACCCCCCCTCTCAGTATTCTATCGGATACTTATTCTTTCATCATACCATCAAAACATTACAAAACATGTTGGCACAAACAAAAGATCTAAATCAACAACAACAAACCTCAAGAAAAAAGAAGAACGAGGGATTTTTAGGCACCTTCAACCAACAAGAAAGGTTTTCCTAGGTTCCCTTAACCTATAATAGAGTCTCTGGGCAATACAAAACCACAAAGACCAATCCTAACCAAAAACCAACACCAACCAGTCCGGGCCATACAAAACCACAAAGACCAATCTTAACCAAAAACCAAAACCGGCGAGTCTGGGCCCTTGAAACCTACTAGCATCTAGCATATCTTTGAAAAAAGAAAAAAAATGTAGCATTTTTCCAGGTTCCCTCAACTATGATAGTGGGTTTAAAAGAGCTCCCACAACTAGAAGTAAGGTTTTTCTAGGCTCCCTCAACCTTGAGTGAGGGTTTTACAAGGCTCCCACAACCTAAAACAATGGGGTTTTGAAAGGCTCCCTTGACCTTGATCTTGAAACTGCACAGAGATACACACAAGACATTCTCCAAGATCCCCACATGATTAGGAGAAAGAGAAGGATAAAAAAAAGTAGACCAATCTCTATTCTCCAAAAGATACAAAATAGGGCACAAACAACCCTCTCTCGATACATGCCAACGTCAACAACATCACCCAAATCCACCTCAATAGGAGAAGGGTAATTTTCAACACTATCCCCAAACAGAAACTCCACCTTGAAAAGAAAAACGTTCTTACCCAGCATAATGGGAATAGCCATGGATCCCACAAAAAATCCATAAAAATAAGTTTCATCTTTCTACTGGGAGCTCCACCTCAATAGGAGATACAAGAAAAAATGCAACACATAAGCTAGCTACAACACCCTTAAAATTAAGAAACAAGACTTCAATGGTCCCCCAACAAGAGATTCGTGCAAATCTGATAGCACCCATCTCCATCTCGAAAGGAGAAGGGACAAATCAAGCCACATCCATCTCCCTCTCAATAGAAGAGATGACCACCTCCATAGGAATGACCAGAAAAGCCCAAAGATGCATAAAAAGAAGCATGAAAAGTACAAGCCATGTAAGCAATTCGAGAGAGGACCACAACACCAACAACATAGGGGCAAGAGAGAACCAAGAAATAAACCCAGAGAACAACAAACCTCCTCCAACAAAGGCATCTCAAAACTAGAGAGAACCCCAAAACACCAGAAAATGAGCCCCCCTCCAAATACCCCCAAAAGACACAAGGTCATCCAATAACTATGTCGTAGAGGCTAAAAAGAACAGAACCAACTCCAAAACACCCCTCAAGCCAGAGATTTCCAAGAAACCATAGACCGAAGGAGTAGGGTAAGACAACATAGGTTGTCCACAAAGAAAGAAAAGTCTTCCAAAACCATCAAGATGACACATCAAAGATGGCAGGAAGCAATAGAAGGAAAATGACACCAACATCATTAACAACCATACCCACATCCAAGTTCAGAGCAACAACAACACGGAGAGTTCCCTTACAAACATCCGCAAATGGAATGAAAACCTTGCCAGCAAACCCACCTACCAACATCCAAACCCCACAACTCCCTCTTTTCCTTCCATGCCTCAAAACATCCTCTAGGAAGGGCATACAAATTGACCACAACCCCAACGAAGCCTCTAGCTAGATACACCACACATCCATGCACTAGCAAAGGGGAACAAACCCATCCTCATCATCATCGCCTTCAGCCTCCCCTCCAACCGCTCCTCCCGCCTTCGCACCCATTCAGACTAATGAATTATTTATTTTATTATTATTTTATTTATTGGATATTTATTTTTTATTATTTATGTACCTACCCATTGTTATGATTGGCCCTAATGGGAGTTGTGATTGTGAGGATATTTTTATTTAATTGATTGTTTATTTATTTATACTGCCTTTGATTATTCATTATTATATTATTACATTCTCTTGTTACTAATTGAGTAATTAGATATTTTTTTTACATGTACTCTATTATTTTTTTGGTTGAGATTTTGGGGTAAGTAAATAATATTATTTTATATTCTTAGCTCAATTTTTGGAAGGGGTTGGTATAGAATATAGTTTATTGAAATATTTTGATTGGACGAGATTTTTCCATAGTTTGGCTTCAAATTTTATTTGTTGCCATTTTATTGAGAGTTTTCGGATTGGCTTCTCTATGAATTTGGTGATTGCTAGAGATTTTGGGTTTGGATTGGAGGCTTGGATTGGATTGCTGAAGCTTGAGGATTTTTGTTTTTCTCTTCATCATATTTCCTAACCATAACTTCTATTATTTCTATGTTGGAGGATTTATCTCTTGTAATTTTGATTTTTGGAAGAAATTATTTCTCTATGTCTACTTTGTGCCTAAGAAAGATTGCTTGTTGAGTGTTGGGTGAAGTAATGTTATAATGAAAATGGAATATTGAAATAAAGGCATACATTTTCTATAGTTTGGGAATTTGTCTTTACATTTATTCACTATGTTCCTTTCATTGTCATTAGATTGCTATGAACGACATTGTGAGGTTCCTATACACATTCTAAGTATACAATGTTTTATTGTGGATTCTTATTTTGGGTCTAAAAGTTCTAAAATATTATTTATTGAGAGTTTAGGTTGTTTGGATTCCCTGATGTTGACCTTGTATAGATATTTGAGTTTCTATCCCATGTGTGATGTCGTGAGTCTCTTTGGCTTTGGGAATTGATTCTTATGTTTATAATTTGATTGATAGATTTATTTTTGGCTTTATTACTATGATAAAAAAAACATTGTGACTTTCTAGACTGGGTTTTGAATCATGTTTTTATGCCTTAGTGATTGCCTTAGTCAGTCGTCACTTAATAGCTCCGTTTTTCTTAGTTTTTGCTTGTTGTTTTGAATGAACCACAAGATGAGTTAAAAGTGCTACAAAAAGTGTTAAATGTGTCATTCTAAGTGTTGAATATAGCACTTAAACAATCAAATGCACCACTATATTGGTCATATGTGCCAATTTGTATTTTCACTGGGTTTTTGATGATTTGGCTAGTTGTGATTAGTTTTTCATGATTTAGCTTTCTATCAAAGGGGCAAAAGCATGGAGTTTTGTCACACTTTGGGCCAATTGAGGGTAGATCGGGCTGCATGGTGCCATGTGCCACCATTTCGGTGCTGAAAGTCCAACCGGACTGAGTTCTTTCGGAATCAATTGGTCAGACTCCCTTAGTTCAAATGCATCCATTAAAAAAAAAATCAATTTTTTTAATTGTTAAAACTAACGTTAGTGCGGCCAAACTAGCTTATGTGTCATGTGACATGGCACAAAAATGGTGAAAAACTCTGTATTTCTTAAACTTTTCACTTCTGCTCATTTTTTCTTCAAGCATAATAGATTTTTACAAAAATAAAAAATACCCTTTTGTAGAGCTCGAAGTCACAAATCTAGATGTATTACTTTTTTAGTATTTTGATTAATTTTAATATTTTTTATTAATTAAACATTGTGAGTAGATTTTTAAAGTTAGAAAAGAGGATGATTAGAAATTAAAAAAAAATATTAAATGATATTTAAAAAAATTTTAAAAATATTTTTCACTAGATGAGAGAATTTTCTCGAAAAGGAAATAAATTTAGTTGTCAAAAGGTGATGTTGAATGAAAATTGTCAAATTTAGCTATGTTGGACTTCAAAATATTAAAAAAAGAAAAATATAAATCAAAATTAATTTTTTTTTTTTTAACACTGTATATATATATGTTCTCTATTTGAAAAAAAAAATCAGAAAAAATAAAGTCTAATTTCATTTTTTTTGGTGACGTCAACTAGAACCCCTAATGTTTATTTTTGAATTTATAAAAAAAATTTCAATTATTTTTAAATTTTTTTAAAAAAAATAACAGACCAAAATTTCATTAATATTTCTACATTTGATCAGTTTATATCTTTTCAAAATTCAATTTATAAATGTAACTTTTATGCGGTCAAAGTTAAACAGTTTCAATTGTGTTTGCTGGTTCCTTTATAAAAGTGTGACATAGGTTTGTTCTTTTACCTAGAGTCATGTTGTGATGTCCTTGAGGTTCTTGGCATTGTGTATTGCTCATATTTAAATATTTCATTGTTATTTTGGCTCCGATAAGAGGGATATTTCCTTATTATTGAGGATTGTGCATATGTGTTGATTTAGCTCCAGTGAGTGGGATATTGTCTTACTATTGAGGATGATTTCTGTAAGCTCTAGCATGAAGGATATGCTCCACTATTGAGGATGTGATATGAATTTTTTTTAGTAAGATGATTGAATGCCTTACTCTTTCTTTTATTGTTCTTTCATTGATTGAGGCTCTTGATCTTCACGTAAGCTTTATGGCTCTCATTATGTCTCAATTTTGTATCAGTATGTGGTTGTAATTAATGGATTCTCTTTTCATGAGCCTCCTTGCATTGTGGCTATTTATGTGTTACCCTAAGGTCTTGGTTCATGGACAGAGGGAGTGGGCTCTTGCATTTGTAGGACCGGGGTCGTGAGAAATAGGCTTCTAAGAGATTCCTAGAGAGGATGCTTAGAGTCTAGAACTATAATGGGACCACATGAAGGGTTTATGTTTAATTACAAGTGATAACAATAATAATCTGATTATTTGGAATGGGTATTTAGAAATTCAATTATAGAAGATAATGAATTGGTTTTTGGTGCACCACCTTATATCCCTTGAGGGTCTAATTGGGATGAGCTTAGGAAGACTATTAGAGTGGTAAACTGATCTCCCTTGATTGGGTCCAAGGTGGAGATGGTTCCACATATCTATCAAGGTGTGGCACGACCCCTTCTTTGTGAGGATAGCATGTGATGACACTCTTCCCTACATGTGTCCATGATCCTTATAACTTGATTGATTGCTATGCATCTGGGAGTTTATTGATTTATGATTAACCTTATGGTGTGAATTGATTCATTTTTATTTGGATGTTATCTCTTATGCATGGTGTGTTCATTCCTCTGGTTGTTAGGTGCCAGCCTAAGTCTAGAGTTTTAGTTGGAATGGTGTGCCATCTCCCATCACGAGGGGTGGTTTCTTATTAGTTCCACATGATTGGGTGGTTTGATGCCTTCTTCCATTGGGATAATCTCATTGGATTCTCTTGTGTATGGATGTGGAATTATTATCTCTTCATCTTATGGATGGATATTGTAGCAAATGGATGCACATTATTCATATAGCATATGTGTTGTGGATTTCATAAGATAATTGCAGATGTAGATGAGGACTATACTCCTATGATATATATGTAATGATAGATGATGTATAGGGATAAGTTTACATGACTCTTGTAAGAGAATAAATTATTGTATTTGTTGTATCTTGGATATTGATTCATTGATGGAAATAATGTGAATGGAACTATTTATGTGCATTTAGAGATGTATGTATGTGTAATGTGATTGGAAATAGATTAGGAAGTGGGAGGTTGTGACCATCACTCTTATAATAAAATATGGTGTGGTAATCCTTGTTGGTCCTATATTGTATCTTGGTTTATCAGTATCCATGCTTTAATGGGTTAAGGGTCAAGGATGAAAAATGAAGCTATTATATCAAGAATATATGTTTGTTATGTGATTGAATTGAAAATTATGATTTAGACTTGTGTGGAATCTTCCACTGGAAATGAGAAAAGATTATAACTTATAATTGAAGATTGAATGTGTATGAATAATTGATGGTTAGGAGATTATGTAGCTAGTAACTTGTGATCATACACAACAAGACTTGTAGTAGGCTGAGATCATGATGAGTTGTAATATATTATGATTGTTGCAAATGGATATTCATTATGCAAGTAACTCTAGATTGGAAACAAATTAAATGATTTAGTAATATGATTGGATTATCTTGTGTATGTCTATAAGTGAAAGTACTAATTGAAAAGATGTTATTCCTTAACATTAGTTATCTTAAGAATATGAATATGGATAAGTAACTTGTAGGTTATATGGTTATTCCTAAAGGAAATGAACTAGATTGCATTAATTGATGTTTAATCAAAAAAGATGATATGAACATTGATTGGCCCATTAAAATGAATCCACGAGTAAATGGAAGTATGTAGGATTTGAATTGAATGGTTTAGAATTATCATGTTAAGAAGAAGTAATTGATCGAGATCTAAAAGTAATGAATATTAATGATATTATAATATATGGATGTGTTTATGTGTTAATGTTAGTTAAGTAATGGCATTGAGGTACCCTAGCAAAATGACAGTTGTGTAATTTTATCTACTTGTGTATTATGTTGTTAAGAATATGACTATGTTTAATATGTTTATGCATTTATACAATGTTATGATTAATGTTACGAGTATGTGTAGAATAATATGTTCCAATAGTAGATGTTCAAAAAAAATATTTGTTTGTTAGTTAGATTTGTTATTTTCTCTAGGGTATGTTGGCAAGAACTACATACCTATGAAATCAATCACTTTTAATTCAACTTATATCTTATAATGCATCAAATCGATTAAAGTAATTTTAAAATCAATATTGATTAAAAAATTTTATGCAAATGAATTAGAAAATTTACAAAAATAATCAACTTAGTGGGGAGGGAAGGAAAAAAACCATTGAAAAGATTTATTTCTTAATGTATGGCCGTGTAGCTTCATAAATTGTAACTGGTCTAATTTAAACCTCATTTTCATGCTCCTACTTTAGCATGTCCTATCTCTATCCCCTCTCTAGGTCCGTTTTGGTCCTACTATCCAAGTCTAATATCATGAATACCATTTACTGAACCCCATCTTAGAGGTACGTTCCCCATTTCTCTTTGCCTTGCTCTTGTTTGTAGGAGTACCATGGCATGAAGCACTCTAGTCTATACCAAGGCACCCCAAAATGCCTTGGTGCCCCTTAAACAAACCAAAATTTGAAATGGGATTGGCTCTATATTTCCCTGATGGCTTTCAATCCTTATGCCTACACATGACCATTGGAGGTTATCTGAATTGATGATTTTCCAAGAAAAACCTATATAAATGCTTCATATCGACCCATTTCAACCTAGGTCTCCATACCCTATTACTTATTCATACGTGAAGCATTCATCATCAAGCATTTTAAGAGATTCAAGGTTGTATATTCATCTTTCAAATATTATCGGGCAAAGTCAAGCATCAATTTCCATACAAGCATGTGTGTATTATTAGGTTTTCATGTTCATGTGTTTTTTATGTCATTACATTTGTGATTAGATTTGAAGAGCATTATATCATCATCAACAATTATAGATCTGAGGCATCTCATTAACATTTATTATAGTATTTGCATCATTTCATTCAAGTTTAATTCCTAAACTAGGGATTAACTTAGGTAAACCCCTAGACATAACATCTTTCCCTCTCTTTCTATGTGTAGTAAATAGGTGTAGGTGCTATATTCAAGAATTTTGGCTAAGTAAAAAATGGTGAACAATTTTATCTTCTAACAACGTAAAATTCAAAGGACAGAGGTAGATTTGTGCTACTTGGTCCAAAAAAAATAGGTCAAACTTCTAGGAGCAGGTTCCTAATCTATTATTTTTCCCAAATCATAGTTTGTAGTTTTGTGGGACATCTATAGCATTATGTATTCATCAATTTACTTCAATTATCTATCATTTTTCTCTAATTTATAATTATCGATTCCAATTCATCCTAACAACCCTTACAAAGAGGAATTCTTAACACCAAGTAAATCTAATTATAGTTTCAACCCTTTCCTTATTTGGTTTAAGGCTAGATCTATTAGGCTCATTCTCTTTTCACCTTGTTTTGGTTAATTTGGATTATTAGAGATTTTATTATCATAATTCACCCTATCTCTAAATTATAACATTAAATGGTTAAATGTAGTATCGTAAATTGTACCCAATCCAATTTATACCTTATGTTTGTGATCCTACCTTAGCTTGTCCTATCTCTATCCCCTATCTAGGTCTATTTTGGTCCTATTAGCCAACCATAATGTCATGAACACCATTTAGTGGACCCCATATTGGAGGTATCTTCCCCATTTCTCTTCATGTTTATCTTATTTATAGAAGGGCTAGGGTGTGGAGTGCCCTAGTCTAGACCAAGGTGCCCCAAAACACCCTAGTCCCCCTTAAACAAGTTGTATGGGAAACTACCTCATTAAACAACTTGTATGGGAAACTATCTAAATTTACTTTCTTCTAGAAAGAAATAAAATACACTGGGCATACAATTTGTGCCAAAGGGATACTAGTAGACCCAACAAAGATTAAAGCAATTTCTAAGTGGCCAACTCCAAGGAATGTGCATGAAGTAAGAATTTTCATGGGTTTAGCAAGATATTACAAAAAATTTGTAATTAATTTTTTACATATCACTTGTCTCATCACATCATTGTAGAGGAAGGGAAAGAGATTTGAGTGGTCTAAATAGTGTTAGTTGTTTTTGACCTGTTCAAACAAAAGTTGACCATGGTACCAATCCTAAATGTACCAGGTCTTGAAGGCCATTTCATGGTAGTAACTAATGCTTCAAGGGAAGGACCAAGCAGAGTCCTCATACTAAATGGAAAGGTTATAACATATGAGTCTCATAAGCATAAAAAATGTGAGAAGAATTATACACATCATGATCTATAGCTTGCAGTAATAGTTCATGCCTTGCAAATGTGGCATCATTATTTTCTTGTAAACCATTAAAGCTTCGGTCCGATCACCAAGGGTTAAAGTATATCTTTACTCAACCAAATTTCAATGCACAACAAAGATGGTTGTTAGAATTGATCTTGGATTATGGCTTTGAGATTAACTAAATCAAGGGTAAATAAAACCAGGTGGTGAACACTTTGAGTCATCGACACCATATTAGTGCCGTTACTACAGTTCATGTTGATTTTAGAAACTGTGTCCTTCAATTGTTAGGAGGGGATATATATTACCAGCAGGTAAAAGAAGCCCTATGCTTAACCCTCAAGATCTAAGGTACGAGGATTTCTAGTTTGAAATCGATGGACCATTGAGATATCAAGGCATAATGTATATACCTAAGTCTTTTGAATTAAGAAAATTAGTGTGGAAGGAAGTACACTCAACACTATACTTTGAACATTCGGTAGTTACTAAACTCCTAGTTGACATCAAACCTTTGTATTTTTTAAAACGGATGAAAAATGATGTCGCCAGGTTTGTGGCCAGTTGTTGTGAATGTCAGCAAGTTAAAGCAAAACATCAGCACCCAACAGGGTTGCTACAACCCAACATAATAACTAACTAGAAATGGTAGATAATCAACATTGACTTTGTCCAAGGATTTCCTATATCTAGGAACAAGCATAATGCCATTATAGTAGTGGTTGACATATGAACCAAAGTAGCTTAGTTTATTCTAGGAAACCTAATAGATGGGGTGCCTATCATTTCCTAGAAATTTGTGCAAGAGATATCTTGGTTGCATAGAGTACCAAAGAAAATAATTTCAGATTGGGATGCTAGAATGACATTTAGATTTTGCCAAACTTTATTTTCAGCCTTAGGAACTCAGTTGAATATTAGCTCTACATATTATCCAAAAATAGATGGTCATGGAGAAAGGGTCAATTAGGTTTTAGAGGACCTTTTGAGAATGTACTGCATGGATCAATAGTACAAGTGGGAAGATTACCTTCCTTTGGTTGAGTTTGCCTACAATAATTCTTACAAATCATCCATCAAGATGGCATGCTTCAAAGAACTCTATAGAAGGAGGTGTAGAACTCCTATCAACTCGAATAAACTAGAAGATAGGATAAACCTCGGTCTAGAAATTCTCTCAAAAATGGAAGAGGAAGTAAAGGTAATTAGAAAAAGGTTAGTAGAAGCTAACGATTAATAGAAAACCTATGCAGATGCAAAGATAAATCCTAAGCAATTTGAACTGGGAGAAAAAGTGCTTCTACTAGTTAAACTAACAAGAGTGCCATAAAATTTGGAAAGTCTTCTAAAGTGGCACCATGATATGTAGGACCCTTTGAAATCTAGGGAATCATTAACTTGATCACTTACAAAATAGCTCTACCACTAGCTCTTGCCTGATTGCATGATGTATTTCATGTTTCTTATCTGTAAAAGTATGTCTCTAATTTTGCACATATGACTGATTGGAACTCCTTGTAGGTATAGGACCTAGGAGTAGCCATGATAGAGATAGTTAGGGTCCTCCACGTACATAAGCATCACTTACATAATAGAGAGGTCACTCAGTGCAAGGTCCAGTGGGATTAGTACTCTGAGGACAGTTCCATCGAGGAATATTACAATGAAATTCATCAAATATTCCTTGATTTATTTAATGTTTTCAATAGTTGAACTTGTTCCTTTAAATGTTGTATTAAAAATGTTAATTGCATGTTTGTTTTTTAAATAATACTTAAAATCATTGAGGATGATGATTCATAAGGGGAAGGATATGTTACATCCCACTTGTTCCCTAATTGTTTAATGCTACATTTACACCATGTTATTTGTGCCCTAGACATTTCTATGGTATATTTATGTAGTGTTAAGTGTGCCCTAGTCATTTCATGTTATTTTTGAGTAATGTTATTTATGCTCAGTATAATGAAATAATGATCTATAACTTATACATTGATGTTTTGATGTTAAACATGATGGCATATAAGATGTTTTACTTTTATTGATAACATTGCAATTTCAGAGTTATGATAAGATTTTAGGGTAACTATTTGAATTGACCAAGTGTGTGCAGGAGAGCTCATACAATCTGAAAATCCTAACTGTAAGTTGAGTAAGATTATATCATGTTGACCTTGTTTTTCATCAACCTATTGTGTTGAGTAACACTATTTTGGTCTGTATAGGTGTTTAGGGTTTCACAACTCTAGTCAACTATAAGTTGAGTAAGATTATATCATGTTGACCTTGTTTTTCATCAACCTATTGTGTTGAGTAACACTATTTTGGTCTGTATAGGTGTTTAGGGTTTCGCAACTCTAGTCATTCTTCGGCATTATTGGAACTAAGTGAAAAAATTTGGCGAAGGTGATGCTCAATTCAAAGAGTGTCAGTTAGTTCAATATTCTAGAGATACACCCTAGTCTGAGGCCATACTAGTTAGGGGTATACTTTAGTGTATGACTGACTAGAAAGTTGTCTAGGATTATACGCCAGCCTTAGATTGTATGAGTTCAAGTTCTCATTACCTCCCTGTGAAGGGTCGGGCCTTTCTAGTTTGAAATGACATAGGGGATGTGCATGTCTGTGGTTGGGTAGAAAAGAGCCCTGATGATATTTTCCCTCCTCATTGGTCTATTGGTAAAGTTATGAAAAAGATCAGAATTAAGCATCTATAAAAATTTAACTTCTAAAACTCTCTACTCTTTTAATTTGAAATGATAAAATTTTCATTTGTATCAAAGTAGATATGTTCATAGAATAGATCTCTATTCTATTTCAAGTTTTCTATTTAACATTCGAATTTATAATCAGTTTGATATTGTAAAAAAAAAGAATTGCAAGTTTTTCCTTTCCTTCATGTTTTCAAAAGTTGTAATTTTATTTGCATAGATTAGTGCATTTTTTTTTTGGTTCATGACTAGGGTTTAAGTTTAATTAGGTTTAATATTTAATTAAGATTAGGGTTAGATTTCAATTGAGGGTCAAGGTTACAATTAAATTTGTTTTAAGGTTAGGGTTTGATTTGGTTTAGTGTTAGAATATAAATTTAGTTTAGAATTTGAGTTCAATTTGGTTTAGGGTAATATTTCAAGGGACCACTTGAACTATTTTTCTTTCTTTTTTAAAAATTATAGTGTGGCTCAAAAAGTCAATTCAAAAAATTATCACCTAATTAAATTAGAATGAATTTTATAATAATTATATGATAGTGTATGAATTAATAATTATAGAATTTTCATGATCCATTTTTTTAATAATAGACTATATTATGTACATGTAAATATCAAGAAATATCACCATCCTTCATCACATTCCAAGCATTAGAATCAAATTATTTTTATTATTTATGGAAAGATATATATATGTTTGCCCACTTTCCTTGAGAATCATATTGGTTCACTTTTAGAGAACTCATAAAAGATTATATATAATAAGAATAAAGAAATCTTTTATAAAAATGTCAAAATAATAATTTTTTAAATTGATATATCTCCACGCTTAGAATTTATCTAATAACTCATAAGACTTTCATGTTAAACTTACTAGATGACTAAAATTTAAATTTCTAAATTAATACTTAATTACCTCTAATGATAAATATATCATCTACATATAAAATTATAATATAACTTAACAACTTACCTTTTTTTTCGGAAAAAACAAAGACACAATGATAAACACCCATCCTAATTCTAGCACACATTAAACTTTTGGTCCCACCTTTGTGCTGACCTTATACATAAAAAGATCTATTAAGCTTAAAACTGGTTTTTCCTTATATTCCACTTCGTATCATTTAGGATACTCCATTTAAATATTATCTTGAATGCCTCCCTTCAAGAATGTTTTGTTTGACATTCATTTTCTTGATTTTTATATCATGTGCTATAACAATAGATAACAATGTCTTAATGAAACACAATTTAGTAATGAGGAAAAATATCTCACAGAATATCCATTTTCCATGAATCGCACAATATACTTCTCAAGTGATCTATATATATAATTTAAGAACATTGAATGCTCACATATTACACCTTCTAGTGCTAGTTTAAAATTACTTCAAGAAGCATTGTTTTCCCATACATTTTAGCTCACAGATACATTTTTGTGAGCTTTATTCATCAAGTCTTTTAAGAGAATGTAAATGATATTTATATTACTGTTAACAAATCCTTTATGCAATGGTGTTTTATGCTTTACGTTGCTCAAATGAATCATTTTCCTAGCCGCTATCAATTCTCACAATATGTATATTGTGTACTTTACCAACGTTTACAACAAAATGCATTAGATTTTCTCCAATTTGATCATTTTCACGGGCTTTCAAACCGCATTCATTCAATATCAAAGTGAAATGGGTGATGTGGCCATGGAGAGCTGCATAGCAAAGAACAATCCTCCCGTGTTTATGAGCAGTTTTTATCAACTGTTTTTCATATTCCAGATTTCTTAGAACCAATTCTCCAATGCACTATGCATGTTTTCCATTTTCTGGCTCATCAACTACATAGTGCAATACCATTCTAGAGGTTACTAAAGCTATTCATGAGTTTTTCCATCACATGGTCTAACTTTTCTTGAGATGTGTATAGATCCTTGAAGCTCTCAATGATGATCTTTAAAATCAACCACATGAATTTAGTAATTTTATCATCCTAGGAGAGCAATAGAATGGCTTTGCTTCCTTTTTAGTTCAACTACACTCCAAAGTAAGTTTGTTTATCAAATGAACCATTTGGAGAAAGTGAATTTGATAGTTAGCATTGTCAAATTCCATCTGAAGAAGCATCCTTATCCATGTAAGAAGAATCCAAAGACATGAACATCCCAATGGTTAAAAAGCACCCACCACCCGACCATGTGGAACTAAAGGAACCACCCCCTATGCTAGGAGATGACACAAGGTCCCAACACACTCTACATTTAGGCTAACACTTAAAACCAAAGAGACTAACCAATACAAGGACACTCAAGCAAGAACAAATCACAAGATAACACAAATAGAAAACTCCCAGAGGTGCACAAATCAACAAGATATCAATACATCTCAAGAAAAGGAAACATGTAGGAGCGGAGTGTCATCATATGCTATCCTCCCCCATAATATTGCCAAAAACACAACTCTTCACGGTATAACTCTCGATAGATATGTGGAGCTATTTTTACCCATGAGAGAATCAAGAGAGATTTGACTTACCGTCTTCATGACCTTCTCATGCTTATCCTAAATCATCCTCCCTAGCAATCAACCATGAGGCTCAAACTATTAATTATCTTGTTTTAATGAGATCTAATTACCCATTCCAATTAATTCATTATTAATGTTATCACTTGTTCAAATCAAAGGAAAACCCCAATGTGCCCTGGCAGTCTAGACTTCATGCAAGGCTATCTCTCATGACTCCGGTCATCACATGGAAGCCCACTCCCCCTACCATGCTCCAAAAACAACAATAGAATAGAGGCTCCAATTCAAATTCCAAGAAGAGATGGGTACTTCATCATGCAGCCCAACAACACATAAAACATACAAGGAAAAACCATAGTTAAAAAGCGCAAAGGTCTTAAATCCATTATAATGGAAAATGAGCCTCAGTGGAAATCCATATCACATAAGAAATATTCCATCAATAAAATATATCAAATCTGTTGTCTTTGCAACAATATCACATTGTTGTCTCCACAACAATAACATCTTGTTCTCTCTACAACAATACCATCTTTCCATTACAACATCTCAATATAAGAGAAGACTCAAATCTTCAACAATAAATAAGCCAAGAATGTTTCAACATATAAAACATAAAATTGCATCAAACTAATAAATAACAGTAGATGGAAAATGTAAAAAGACCTCAAATAAAGCCTCTGGTACAAATTTAATTCAGGAAAAAACTTTATAAATGACCTAGAACTGAGAAAATACAAAACAAATATGGTTAGCACTTTTGCCCCGTAGGACAGCGCTTTCGCACTTAAGTTTAACGCTTTTGCATTACAAGTTAGCACCTGTGTTTAATAATTTAACGCCTGTGCAGTTAAAGAAAACGCTTTTGCCCAAAAGACAATGCAAATATACTGAAGGACAGTGCAAATGCAATGAAGGACAATGCAAATACATTAAAGGATAGAGCAAATGCAACAAAGGACAGTGCAAATACAACAAAGGACAGCGCAAATGCAGAATCAACACTTTTGCATAAAAGGCCGGAAAAATAGAACTTTTGGTAGAGATTAAAAATCAAACTTAAAACATTAAGCTTCGAAAAACATATACACAGAGTCACCCAGAACAATAGATTAAAAGGACATAAATGAGATAAATAAGAAACACTTAAAAGCCAACATTAAATCAAAAACTCCATTCATGACATAGATTCAGCAAGACATAAAATGCTCTCAGCAAACCCAGAAATATAAATATTTCCCACAAACTATAGAATAAAGCCTTATAATAAATCTAAATTTTTTCTTCCAAACCATACAAACTATAAATTTATTTTCCGAAGCTCATACATTAAATTTGCAGACACAGAGCATACAGGGAAAACCATGAAATAAAATACAAAAGGAAGAATGGATCTCCAACCTGCAACCCGTGTGATGGAAGAAGCTGATGAAGAGGTCCCACAAACCAAACCAAATCCAATCCAAGCTCCAGCCAAAATCAAGAGAGAAGATAACCAAAACCAAGAAGAAAAATTACGGGAGAAATTTCTAGAGAAGTAGGAACCCCAAAAACTTCACGAGAAAGAAACTAAAAAGCCAAACAATAACCAAAAAACCTAACCTCAATCTTGGCTAATCAAAATATTCCAATCTATAATATATTTTACCAACCCCACCATATAATATATTTTTACCTCCCTTTTCAAATTCAACCAATAAAAGAAGAGGGTAGGTAAGAGAAATATGAATCATGCTTTTACAATTGGGTGGGAATGTTTTATTATTATACTATAAAGTGAATTTATACAACCCACTTAATATAAAAGTCAACTAATAAATAAAACATGAGCCACAATTAAATAAATCAAATGGGAAAATTAAATTAAATAAACCAAAGGCTCATAAATGAATTAAAGAACTAGATAAACATTAATTACCAAATAAATATTAAACCATAGGCGATTAAATAAATAAACAATTAAATACCAATAGAAGGTCAAATCACAAATAAATATAAAACCACAACATAAGCTAAATAATAAATATTAAATAATATTAAATCATCATTAAAATAAATAAATATTTAAATATCAAATAATTAAATACCCAAAAAGGCAAGAATCCAACAAAATAAATTAAACATTATGTAATCCAATAATCAAATCGTTATTAATCAAAATAATTAAAATAAACATTATTAACTATTTAATCTCGCATCAATAATAAATCATCCTCAACATAATAGAACTAACCAACCAATACTAACATACTCACAACACAGAAGAAACTAAGCTTACTAACTGACATGGCGACTTGTGCCAAGACGCTAACAACTCATAGTGAACAACTTAGACCTACAGTATGGGATGGGAACTTGTGCCAACTCCGAACCACATGCCATTTGGATTTAAAGACACATTCAGACTTGTAGAGCTAGGTGGATTCGATATCTGGTACCTGCAAATCCTGCATCCACAAAGCAATGATATGACATATGCATATATATAATAACAAACAAGGGTTAGAGAATCGCAATGACACATCCCACTCGCAATGAGTGATGTGGCATTGTCTCTATCCTGAAGACAGTCATACAACAATAAAACACACCATAAGATCAACTCATCATAGATAATCACCAAACATAGTCAGTACATAAAAGCATCATCAAGTGCATGATTATTGTCACAACCCTCCTTTATCACTTTTTGATTTAAATACAATTCTATTATATTTTTGGTTAAGCTATTTAAAATGATTGAATAAATGTTATAAAAGAATAAAAATGAACACACACACACACACTTGTAGAATATAATTCAAAAGGTTTTATTTTTATTTTTATTTATTTTCCCACTCCCAATTATGGCACATGTTGTAGGAGGAATTAGAAGCTTCTAGAGGAATCTTCAATGCCTTGCATGTAACTCCCCCACTAGGTTTTTTAATCAATTTGCATGAGTCCAATATTGGAAAATAATCTCATTTTTTATTAAATTCTCTAGATAGTGGAATTGAGGGATTTTTCCTATATATTGTATGCAAGTTTTCAAAAAAGGGAGTTGATTATGTTTTGAAGAAATTTTCCAAGTTTCCTTGTTGTTGGTAGTAGGATCTCCTTTGGTAGTCTCATTTTCGTTGTAGGAATGTTAAGTTGTTCTTGAAGATTTCTCTCAAGTTGCAAGGAAGGATCTAAAAGGGATAGCTAGAAGATTGGAGAGGATTCAACATCGAGCTTCGATAAGCTAGATTCTCTTCTTTTATCATCTCTCATTTACATATGAGAAATTTGTGTTATGAAAAATATATGGCTTCTAAATTATTAGATTGTAAATATTTTCTTCTTATTTAGGGATAAATATTGATAAAAGTATTTTTCAAATAATGAATGTAAAAGATAGCTTTATCATTTATTTAATTTTTTTTAGAAAATATATACATGATCTTGCTTTTTCTTTTCCAAAAGATTTTTTTTGATATGTGCAAAAATCTTAAATTTCTTTTCTGAGATTAAATCTTCTCTGTCCTTGTCATTCTTCTCTTAAATTCATTGTTGGATTGGGAATTCAAATATAAATCTATTTCTTACATTCAATCTTACTTTCCTGTGAAAAAATATTGCCTCTGTGCGAATACAAGATGATATTCTACATATTTGTTGGTGTAAATAAATATTCATTTTGGATATTATTACACTTACTTAAGTTAACTTAGGATAATGCATCTCTTCATAGTTTGGATTTGAGACACTTAGGGAAGTGTGCACATAGGGATAGAGCTTGTAGGAGAAATTCCACCTTTTGTGGTCTTATCTTGCTGTTACACTCCACATTCGGTGGGTCATCCACCTCTTGTGGAATATTATATTATTTCTCCTACCTACCCCTAATATTTCTTACCTACCCTTGTTTCTCATTGAGCCACATGTCATATTTGTGTGCTCATACATCCATATGGCCTTGCCTATATAAGCAGACCTATATTCATTGTATTGGTTAATCCAGTTGATCAGTTTTGCATATTGATGAGAATACAGTTTGTTCGTATCATTCTATTGTCTCTTTTTATGCTTTTCATTGTGCCCTTGATTTTGGCAAAATCCTACATGGTATCAGAGCTATTGGGGCTTCATTGATTGGTTTTTGGAGACATCGTGGAAGGCTTCTATTTTTGAATTTGGGGATCTTCATTTTTTGGGGGCATCGTACAGCGATTTGGACATCACCGTTGAATCCAGGAGGCCGTTTCCATAAATTTCGACTATAAAGTCGACCTATTTTGGTGAGAAATTTTTTTTTTCCCCATTTTGGCTATTATCGTATAGGTTTCGAAATTTTAAAAAAAAAATTATTTTTCAAAAAAAATTATTTTTCAAAAAATAAAAGCGATCAAAAAAATCAAAAAGCAATAAAAAAAATCAAAAAAAATAAAATAAAATAAAATAAAATAAATTTTTTGTTGTGTTTGGGGGTCTGCAGACCCCCCCGTACCCGGAGTATGTGTGTTGCAGGTTGTACCGCACTACAGATAGTACCGCAGCGAGTACCACCCATCGCCGCTGCCACCCGAGTAGGTCCCCGCCTGACGCCTCCCTCACTCCTGCACCTATCCACCCCGCCTCTATGCACACTTAGGGTAGTCTTATCTTCACTTGATCTCTCAAATCCAATCTTCACAAGGTGAGAATGCAGGCATTCATATCATGCTCTAGGTGCCTGCTTTAGACCATATAAGGCTTTATGTAGCCTGCACACCATGTCACTATCTTCAGATAGGGAAAACCCATTTGGTTACTCTATATACACCTCCTCTTCAAGTACACCATTTAGGAATGCAGATTTTGCATCCATTTGATATACCTTGAATCCTTTAAAAGCTGCATATGCAAGAAGCATATAGACTCCCTCCAATCTGGCCACAGGAGAAAAGGTTTCTCCATATTCTTCTCCTTCTTCTTGGGCATATCCTTTGCACACCAATCTGGCTTTGTTTCTAATCACTGTGCCATCCTCATTCAGCTTGTTTCTGAAAACCCATTTGGTACCAATGACATTTTTATGCTTCGGTCTAGGTACCAAGGACCATGTACCATTTTTCTCTATCTGGTCAAGTTCCTCTTCCATTGCCTTGATCCAGTCTTCATCTTTATGTGCCTCTTTGAATGATTTAGGCTCAAATTCAGAGATCATACATGAGTTTTCTCTGATCTTCCTTCTTGTAAGGATTCCTGCATCCTTATCTCCTATGATCTGCTTAGGATCATGATTCAATTTTACATACCAAGGAATAGTCTTGACTGGTTCTTCTTGCTTTTCCTCTTCATCCTCATCTTCATCAGCATCAACATTTACCAGTGCAGGAACACTGTTATTGGTACTCGGTTGAATGGCAACTGGTTCCTAGAAGGTTGCAACTAGTTCATTTACCACTTGTTCATTGTCGGTTTCCTCTGGATTCTCAAAGGTTTCATCAACTCTCACATTGATGCTTTCCACAATTCTCTAAGTCCTATTGTTGTAACACTTCAAAGCTTTACTCTTGGTGGAATATCCTAAGAATATTCCCTCATCACATTTAGCTTCAAACTTGCCCTGATGTTCACTCCTCTTGATGTAACATTTTCTACCAAATACTCTAAAGTAGCTAACCACAGGAGTCTTACCGGTCCAATACTCATAAGGAGTTTTATCCTTACCTTTCTTGATGAGTACCCAGTTCATTGTGTAAATTGCAGTGCTCACCGCTTCTCTCCAAAAGGTGTGAGCGACCTTTCCTTGGATGAGCATTGTTCTTACTACTTCAACCACTATCTGGTTGTTCCTCTCTGCTAGGCCATTCTGTTGTGGAGTCCGGGGAACAGATAGTTTCCTCTTGATGCCAAATTCTTCACAATAGTTGTTGAATTCTCCTGAAGTGAATTCCCCTCCTTGATCAATTCTGAGACATTTGATTCTTCTACCACTTTCCTTTTCAACCAGTGCTCTGAAGGCTTTGAACTTTCCAAAGGCTTCAGACTTGTCCTTCAAGAATGTGACCCACATCATTCTTGAGCAATCATATGTAAGAACCATAAAATATCTATCTCCCTGCACACTCCTAGTTTTCATAGGACCACACAAATCAGTATGCACAAGATCAAGTAAGTTGTCTGCAGTTAAAGACTTACCTTTGAATGTTGAGGAAGGCATTTTTCCTAGTTGACATTCTCTGCACAAACGATTTTTCGGTTTGTTCAGCACTGACAATCCTCTAACTGCCTTAATCTTACTGGCCTTCACAATGTTATCAAAATTTATATGGCAGAGTCTTCTATGCCATATCCAACTATCATCAAATTTAGCCATAAGACAGGTACTGATATTTGCATTCAATTGAAACAGGTTACCTTTGGTCTGCATACCGATGGCCACCAATTCACCATCCTTTCCTTTGATTCTGCACACTCCATTCTTGAATTCCAAAGTTAGTCCACTATCATTTAGCTAGGCAACACTCAAAAGGTTATGTCTGAGACCATCAACCCAGTACACATTGTCAGCACTACTCTTTCCATTTAGAGAGATGGACCCTCTTCCTTTAACCATGCATGGTGCATCACTACCAAAACAAACCACACCACCTTCATATTCTTCCAAAGATAGAAACTTGCTCCGGTCACCAGTCATATGGTGAGAACAACCACTATCAATAATCCATTCATTGGAATTATCAAAGCGGGAGACAAGAGCCTTCTTTTCTGACACATCTTCCTTTACAGCAACAAACACAATGTCTTCATTCTTTTCATCCTCTGATTCCTCATCTGTGACCCCTTCATCAACTGCAACAAAATAGTTTCTCCAGTTTCCTCCTTTGAATTTCTTGAACCTTTCCAGTTTATCCTTGTTGTCACTATTAGGATAGTTCATAGCAGTATGCCCTATCTGGTTACAAGAAAAACATTTCAAAGGGAGCTTACCTCTGTATTTCCTGGTTCCTTTTGGAAATTTCCTAGCAAGAAGAGCTTCAAATTCCATCAGAAACTCCTCATCATCCATTACTCTGCTCTGTCTTGTTTCATCACTGGTGCTTGCTTCTTTTCCTTTCCTCAATGGTACCATAGAGGCTTTAAAAGTTGATTCAGTCTTTTGAACACTACCATCAAAACTATTCAACTCATAGGCTGTCAGCTTTGCAATGATGGAGTCTAGGGATACCTTAGTCTTGTCTATTGATCTCAGCTCCTGAATAGCAATAACTCTTATTGCATAGACCGGTAATAAGGATCTCAGAAGTTTGCTCACAATAGTAGCATCTTCTATTTTACCACCTGCACTCTTGATATCTCTGACAATAGTTTTGATCGTTATTCCATACTATTGAATGGTTTCACCTTCAACCATCTGCATGTCTTCAAACTTTCCTCTAAGGCTTTCTTCCTTAGCTTGTTTTACATGCTCATCACTACCATAGATAGTTTCAAGAGTATCCCATACTTCTTTGGGATTTACTTTATCTTGGACATCAATAAACTCAATGTTAGATAAACTACTAATTAGGGCTTCCATGACTTGCCCATTCTCCTGCATGTCTCTCTTTTGGTCATCGATGAGAGTACTAGTAGGGGAAACATAAGCATTCTCAACATAGCTCCAGTGTTGAGCACCCATGCTTCTGATGAATATCTTCATTTTGTCTTTCCATATACTAAAATTATCTCTGTTGAACTTTGGACCTTCTCTCTTCATCATTGGACTAGGATCTTTTCCTCAAGCAGTTAAGATTATAACACAGAGGACCTGGAGGATGCTCTAATACCAATTGATAACTCAATGATGAACGGATAGCACCAAACCGGTACTGAGAGGGGGGGTTGAATCAGTACAGACAAAAATACAGTCCTAAACCGGTTTGATAGTAGACTCTTCAAATGACTGGCAAACAGTGATACCAGTTTGAAATAGAGTGCAACTGGTAAAGCTAAGAATGACTGAGACAAGAACTAAGCAGTTACTCACTTAGCTATCCACTTAACTCAATACTACACTTTCATTTCACGCTAATGCATGAATAGGTAATCTATCATCAGATCATAATAACAGCTAGTTCAACATGTTTTATTGATAGGCATAAAACACAGAACCATCATATGCTTGACAGACAATAACAAAGCATCACAAGATAAAAGCATCACACATGACACACATATTTTTTTACGTGGAAACCCAACTGGGAAAAACCATGGTGGGGATGAATACCCACAAGCTATTTGTGAACTCTTTAGAAGTCCGCTTTGTTAGGAGCCTTGTCCGGTTAGAGACTTTACAATAGGTTCTGCTAGGAACCGATCTTGTTAGGGATCACCCGGTTAAGGGATGGCTAGAACACTCGGTTAAGGTTACCTTGTTAAAGGATTTCAAGAACTCAATAGCTAAAGGATTTCCAGAGCTCTATAGCCTAAGAATTTCCAGAACTCAATAGCTTTGAGTTACCCTATTAAAGGATTTGTAGCGAGCCGGTTAAGGCTACCCTATTAAGGGATTTCACAACTATTGAAGTGGTTAAAAATCAACAGGAATTACAATGATCTGGTAACAACACTCAATGCTAATACAGATCCGCTTTGGCTCCTCTTTACCTTCTGCACTTACACTCTGCAGATATTACTTCTTCCCTCTGGCCTAGCAAGAATCTCGTATCACTCCACTTGGATACACACACACAAATTTTTCCAACAACCTCTGAAAGAAACATAACATCCATCTTATAGGAAATAGACAGGTCAGTAGCAAAAACCCTAAACCCTAAGCCTGCTAGGTTAAGCTATTCAAATGGTTCAATCCTAACCGTTGAACACACTGCATTAAATGCAACAATCTTGAATCAATCTCAAGATATTCTCCATCATCCATTATCCACCGATTTCATGGCGGCTGATAACCCATCACTCATTATCACCATTTAACAGACTTCACACATTCCTGAGGTAGATAGGGATAATTTCCTTCATGCAATATCCTTCATGCGCACAAGGCTAACGTGGCAACATGATCTGTTCTTTGATACACTACTAACTCATCATACAAAGTCATCGATTGAGTCACACAGGCTTGAGGTTCATCTACCGGAAACCCTGAGAATACCAACTGGAAACCCTAAGACTACCAACCGGTAGTCACACAAAGGTTCCATATACCGGTTCTCATAACAACATGCCCGTTCACCTTGACATGCTGGTTCACCTTGAACAAATATACCGCTTCACTTTGGCATATATACTGGTTCTCACATATGTCGGTTCTCTCTTCTCACATATGTCGGTTCACTTCATATCACATATTGACATCAATAACAACATACAATATCATTATGTCCTCATACTGGTTCACATAATGCCAACACACTTATGCTCATCAAATCACATGATCAATATAATCTTTCGATAGTCAATCACATAATGAGTATATAGTGTCTAATAAATCACATGATCAATAATGATAGTATCAACATAATATAAATCATCCGAAATAGCTTATGCCCAATAATGTCTAGCATGCATGAATTAAAAGTCAACTCTAGTCAAATTAAGTCAAGTCAGGGGTGGACCCTACATCCTCCCCCCCTTAGACTTCACTTACTCCTAGAAGTCGTAAGAGTTAGGGTGACAACTAACACACATTAATAAATAGCTCCTTATACCATAAACATATTATAATATTTTCTAACTCGAGAAAGATAATGACAACTAAATTTTTTGCTTATGCTTCAATTATTCGAAATAAATATGTTACACAAGAGGTAAATGAAGCATAACTGCTATTAACTTCGATATGTACAGTTAAATTGTTAAAATATTTACAAGGGAACTTCATTTTAACCACACTTGCAATACAAAACTATAGTTTCAATCACTGATTTAAGAATCAATAATAAGAAATCACTATATTTCACACCAATATTCATAATAATACTCCTTCAAAATCTAGTTGCATACAAATAGAGAGAGAGAGAGATACACATTTACACAATATCTTACCTACATGCACCCATTATATTATTGAACAAATCATGTCATAAGCCTAAATGAGAGAGAATATCCCAGAAACAAGCTTCCTCAAATTAAATGTACTCAAGACATCACACAATAACCAAGCATATATAACCTATTTATTTAAAAGAACAAATTTCATGGCATTCAAATGTCCTAATTTTCCACCATGCTTACATTGTGATACACTTTATACAAAAATTAGATGCAATCCTTATCCAATCAAATCATTTAGAGGACATCCTTAATCCATTATGGGTACACAAGGATTTTGAAGGCAAGAAATCAGCAATTTCTTATAATTAACTATTCCATAAATTTCAGACTTCACAATTCCAAGGCACTTCTAGATACTATAAACTTTTAAAAAGTTACCAATAAATTTCATCTTATTAACACTTTTGATTTACTCAGCTAGTAACAACATTATCTAATTGTTTTCTTAGTCTAGTGCACTTTTCTGCGATGTCCTCCCTCACACATACTATCAGAGGCTCAAAATGAACATGATAGAGATAATACTTGGATCAAGATATGGGCCAACAATACATCAATACTCAGAATGACCACTACAGACAACAAAAGAGGAGGTCAAAGGAAATATCCTCAAATCAATTCATTAAATTAAAAGAGAATAAAAATTGCTAGCGAAATCATGTCAAGAAATTTAAGTGTGAGAAGTGCCACCACAAGGGTGAATTAAAAGAAAGAAGAACTCAGTGGTCATCCCAAAAGTAAAGAAATCTTAAAAATACACATTAATCCTAATGACACATCACACAAATCATTAATTTAACTCACAACAAAATAAACAACTCATCCAATTCACATCACGAGGTGTCCAACATTAGTCACACCAAAGTGAGTAATCGCTACACAACATCCAAGGGTGAAATGCCTTGAATGTGTTAGAGAGTGCATGCCATATTTAAGACTTCTATTTTATTCACATGTCCATATTCTTTTCATTATTTTTTTTTAATGCAATTCAATATTTTTGAAAATCTAGGCATTTATCCTTTATGAAAGTTGACATAGGTAGGAAGAGATAAAGCAACTACACACTCACACATGCACAAGGAATATACTCATATCATGACTAATGTTCAAGATATCTTATCTATACCATGATCATATTCACCAAGTTATAACAAAAATAGAGGTTAGAGATTCAATTAATCACTTGATAGTAAACTATAACATGCATCATTTCCATTAATGTACAACTAACAATCTATATGAGATTAGAAAGTCCTTCATAAGCCCTTTAAGAAATTTTGTCAATCATATATTTAAACAAGAAAAATAGGTCTCATCACAAAAGCAAAAGTTTAATATCAATTTCTACTCTTACCAATAATAATCTTTTGACATACTTCTAGTTATCTAAGTTAAGAATATCTCAGTCCCACTTCTAGAACTTGGTTTTCTTTTCATCCAATGCCACTTAAATTCCAAGAATACTTGCATCATTCTATTTAGACTCACTTCCTATTATTATGTGATTACTATAATTCATAGACTATGTATTCTCAACATTTCAATACAAATTGACATTTAGAATCCCAACACAATTTTTATCTCATTAGAATTTGCTAAGGAAGCACTTCTTAAAATTAAATAAGGAAATGATATAGTAACATTTCTTAATTTACCCATCTAGTTAAGAAAAATATTTATTCAATGCCACACAATTCCTACACAAAGGTAAAACTTTTATCTTGCCAAACCGAATAAAGACACAATGGTATCATTTCAATTTATACATATGCAATGCACCAATCCTTTCTCCAATACACATATTTATCTCACCTAGACTTCAGTACTTTAGTTTTGTGATATATTTCCTATTTAAATGATGGTATATTCTATTTAATCAATTCTTCCCTTTAAAGAACAATGATCATGAATGCAATACCTAAATTTCAGTCTTGAGTGCAAATTAATTTCATCTAATCTTCCCTTTAAAGTATACGAGTCATATTTGTCAATCATTATTTAATCCTTCTACTTAATATCAATAACCCCCAAGTATTTTAATCTTTTACCCCAAAGAGAGAAGAGAAAGGAAGGGATATTGCCACACAAATTAATTCACGCAAATTTATGCAAACTCAGTTTGAATTTCCTAGTCATGCCAACTACAACTACCACTTTTAAAAGTATGCAATTTCAACTTCCATAAGATCTCCTACTAATGCAAGTGCAACTAGAAATCCCAAATCCTTGATAGCTATGATTTCCTCAAACAATGTTTAATTACATATAAATTCACACATACACCACTACAACGAATAGTTCTATGGGGGAAATCAATACATTACTAACTAACTTCCTTACATTCCACATAGGAAATTGAAATAAGGAAAAAGGTATTCTAACTACTTTTATTAAGAACTACATATAATTTCTTCGATTTTCACATCATGATCCATACTAAATTATTCCTAACTGCATAATACAAACACTTCATCTTTCATATTCTTAGGAAGATTGACATAACAGACTAGTTTTATGGACATAGCTTTAGCTAAGAGGATACGCACATTCTTTTCTCATTCTTCCACAAAATTAATTAATACACACTTTACTTAAAATTATGATTCCCAAAAGGAATTAGAAAGAAACGTAAGGCATAGATATCTAAGATTCCAAAAATTCCAATAACGCTTTTCCTAACACAAATCTCAAAGAGTAACTTGATTCAAGGAACATTAAACCAAATTCACAAGGCTAATAGCAACATCCTTAACCAAAGATCCCAATGTTGCAACATGGGCTCTGATACCAGATGTAATTCCTGCCAAAATACCGCAAAGAAATATCGCTAAATACACACTAATTTTTTTATTTTTTATTTTTATACAATACATAACACCACTTAAGCAATGCAGTGAGCACACAACAACATTTAAGTATTATGAACATAGAGTAAATCACTCAAGCTATTTGAACAATTACGCAAGCAGAATACAATAAATCATTACTACTAACTCCTTAGGGTATCTCAATGCCATTACTTAATCTACCTACATAGGCAATAAGCATTTACTTTCTACTAGATCAATACCAAATAATCTTATTCATTATACACACATAGTTACAACATAGCAATACCTAACACTCATGATATGTAACCTACTTAATCTTTCATTTAATATGAGATTCTATCTTTCAATGCACAACTATTTCCTTTTTCACTTAGATTCATTTTATACACCAAGTCCAAATGTTCCTATTACCATTAACCAACCTTTGACTATGAACATCACCATTAACATACCAAGATTAACCCTTACATTGCATTAACATAATTTCTATTTACAATTAACTTCCACATAATCATTTACAATTCTTTTCTCCTTGCATACTTATTTCTTCGTCATAATTCCTATAGAACATAAGGCAATAATCAGAAAGTCTTCCTAAACATTTAATCCATAGCCCATTTAATTCTCATAAAATCTCTTACACTATATCAATTAATCAACAATCATTTTATTACAAATCAGGTAACTACACGAATTCATCTCAACACAAACTAAGATACAATATCCTAATTCCATAACACTAATAGCATCCACCAAATGGAGATTTAATCTTAAACCAAAATATATGATACATTCTAATCCTTTTCTAAAAGACAAGCATTCATTTTACCATCTACCCATACACTTACTATTAACTTTCATTAATAAGATTAGTGATCCATTCATTAAGAACATCCATACAATATTTTCATATGGAACATTCAATCACATCCCAAGCATTATAAGATTTCAATCCAACCATTAGTTCACTATCTACAAAGTATGATACTATAATTTCAAAATCTTAAACATCAAACATAAACATGTCCTAATATTTCTTCCAATATTACTCATACTCATACATCCTACCAAGACTTAGCATTTATTCTACTTAAAGAATTAGTTAAAGAAATCATTTCAATACTATTATAATTATCTTAACATTTACACCATTTCCTTTTAACATGGCTCATCAACAATACGAAATGCATCATTAAATTCTAAACCACAATACTTATCCATATCTCATGCATCCATTTCATTTAAGATAAATGTGTTACAACACAACTCAAGGTTTATCATTACAATCATATACCATAATCAAAAGCTATTACTATAACTAGAACAACATAATCATTTCTCATAAGCATGACTTCTTTTACAACCATTACATAAGAATTTCATTACATAAATCACATCATCATTTACATTCTTGCTGCAATTACTATCCATGAACAATCTGAATAAGCATCCTCATCCATGCAAGAAGAATCCAAAGACAGGAACATCCCAATGGTTAAAAAGCACCAACCACCCGACCATGTGGAACCAAAGGAACCACCCCCCGTGCTAGGCGATGACACAAGGTCCCAACACACACTCTACATCTAGGCTGACACTTAAAACCAAAGAGACTAACCAATACAAGGACACTCAAGAAAGAACAAATCAAAAGATAACACAAATAGAAAACTCCCAGAGGAACACAAAGCAACAAGACATCAATACATCTCAAGAAGAGGAAACATGTAGGAGTAGAGTGTAATCACATGCTATCCTCCCCCATAATATTGCCAAAAACACAACTCTTCACGACATAACCCTCGATAGACATGTGGAGCCATTTCTACCCATGAGAGAATCAAGGGAGATTTGACTTGCCGTCTTCATGACCTTCTCATTCTTATCCTACAACATCCTCCCTAGGAATCAACCATGAGGCTCAAACTATTAATTATCTTGTTTTAATGAGATCTAATTACCCATTCCAATTAATTCATTATTAATGTTAGCACTTGTTTAAAACAAAGGAAAACCCCCATGTACCCTGGCAGTCTAGACTTCATGCATCCTTACTAGGAATCCTCATGCAAGCCTATCTCTCATGACTTTGGTCATCACATGGAAGCCCACTCCCCCTACCATGCTCCAAAAACAACAATAGAATAGAGGCTCCAATTCAAATTCCAAGAAGAGATCCATACTTCATCATGCAGGCCAACAACACATAAAACATACAAGGAAAAACTATAGCTAAAAAGCACAAAAGGCTTTAATCCATTATAATGCAAAATTAGCCTCAAAGTGGAAATTTATATCATATAAGAAATATTGCATCAATAAAATATATTAATTCTGATGTCTTCATAGCAATATCACCTTGCTGTCTCCATAATAATAACATCTTGTTGTCTCTACAACAATACCATCTTTCCTTTACAACATCTCAATATAAGAGAAGACTCAAGTCTTCAACAATAAATAAGCCAAGAATGTTTGAACATATAAAACATAAAATTGCATCAAACTGATAAATAAAAGTAGCTGGAAAATGTCAACAAACCTCAAATAAAGCCTGGTACAAAATCAATTCGGGAAAAAACCTCATAAATAACCCAGATCTGAGAAAATACAAAACATAGACGGTTAGCGCTTTTGCCCCATAGGATAGTGCTTTCGCACTTGTTAAAAAGGAATAGTGATAATGTTATCTAATAATTTAGAGCAATCAACTTAAGGACATCTAGATATTTTCCTTTTAACTAGGAGGATGTGTCCCAAGTTTGGTTTCCATTTATCCTTCTGATGGAGATAATATTTTATTTAAACAATAAATCTTGAAAAAATAAAGATTCTATCTAGTGGAACAAACTTCTACATTTTTTAGATTATTTTTAGATGTTTTTATTAGTATTCTACTATCTGTAATGTTCCTTTAGGGAACTCTAAAGAAATAACAACTAATAAATAAAATAAATAAAAACACATAGCTTATATATATATAGATATATACATACCTATATATATATATATATATATATATATATATATATATATATATATATATATATATATATATATATATATTTGTATATATGTATGTATATATTTGTATATGTATGTATATATCTATATACATATATATAGATATATACACATATATATAGATATATACATACATATATGTATATATACATACATATATGTATATATACATACATATATACATATACATATGTAGATATATACATATATATATATACATATATGTGTATATATACACACATGTGTATACAGACATGTGTATATATACATGTGTACATATATGTGTATATATATACATACATATATATACATATGTGTGTGTGTGTATATTAAAAGAAATTTTAGCTCAATACAACACTAAGTAAATTTAGTACATAACATAGGTGAATCATAATAATGTCTAGTGGTAGATATAATCACAACAAATAACAATCTTGGTTCTCTAACATCACTACTAAGAAACACCTACTAACATCCATTAAAAACCTCTAAGTTAATCATATGAAGGTAGCTTTACACATTTACACTATTCCAAATCACATAAACAATCCTAATAGGATACATCAAATTAACTTAATTAAATAAACTCATAATCATTAATCATATTACTCATCATATAAAGGCCTATGCTAAATTCATTTTAAAAGAACCTAATGAAAGATTCCTATGATAACCTTCATTATGAATAATAACATACATATATTGCACATGAGTACATTCACTTACAAGTTATCCATTAATACAAATGTATCTATCATAATAGTTTTTTTACAATCCTTTCCACTAGGAGTATACAATTACAAATATCTTTTCAATTACAAGTATAGATATAAAAACATATATTCTCTTAAATCACTTTTGAAAGATACATATCAAATACATTACAATTGCAGAACATTTTGCCTCTAAATATGAAAACACTAAAATACATTAAGATAAGATTCATCCAACTACATATGAAGAAGATCTCCAAAAATACTCAATGGATGGTAAATACTACCACCCCATCATGTGGAACCCAGAGGCTCGCCACCCATGTTGGAGATAGACACAAGGCCCCAACCAACAAGCAAAAAGGATAGGGATAAAAGTAACTAGAGATACACCATAACCAGGATATACATGACATCGTTACACAAGAAAAGAATGTCAAGATCACAACCAAATATTCCTAGAGTCTTCCTCATAAAACATGATATAATAGGATACTAGGATACATGAAGGAGAGAGTGTCATCACATAGCCTTAACACAGGTTATCCTGGTAACCTGGCCCTCTCCTAACTATAGATCCTGACCCTAGAGAGAACTCATATGGTACCATACAATCTTTTCCTATTGACAAGGTATTGTACGATCATGCTAGTTCCAAATGTCTCTTCAAATAGATAGGCATTCCCAATCTCATCCTCTATCTATATGAGCACACGAGGTCATCAGTGGATCACATACATTATCTTATTAGTGTGTAAACCCAATAAAACGCAACCCAAAGTTTTATTAATGTTATCACTTATTAAACAAGTCTCCAATGGGTTATCTTGGCTACCATTTTGGACCTTGACCCCATAGATATTCAATCACCATTAATGTATCTAGATAACCTATCCTCTATTGCTCAAAATAAGCATCACAAAAAGTATGATATACAAATAGGAACATCAAGAAACTATATACATGAATAGATTGCATAATGTTCAAATAAGACTTCCAAACAAAGACCAATCACAAGTTCAATTCCTAAAACTATATCATAACCTCAAAATCACAATTTCTTTTCACAAACCAAATCAAGAAAGGGCATATGAACACCAATCTAGCCAAATTAGGTCCAATCAAACATAGAAATCCAAAATTGATAGGGTACATAGTCACCCTAAGGCTCTAGAACTAACTAGAGTCAAAATTGATCAAAATTGCAAACCAAATCAAAACCCATAAAACCTGTGCAATTGGTTGCTGAATTTGCATAGTTGCTTAAAAATTCAAAAAAATAAACAAAAAGATAGCATAAAACTTGAAACTAAATTTTGACCAAAACCCATTTTAAAAAATGGCTTGGTAACATCCTTGAAACAGAGAGAAAACAAATGTTGGGAATCATATAGGCTTCCAATCAAGCATAAAGCAAAACTGATCAACTGAAATAATCAATCCCCACACTCGATTAAATATATAACACTATTATCAAAACATGAATAAACAACTGATTTGAGATAATAAATATAGCTGGAACAACATTCTAAACTCCCCTCTATTATCATTTTCAATTAAAACTGCAGATAAAATTGAAATTAAAACTAGGAGATAGAAACCTACTTGAAAACTTATGAAGAAAGATAGAAAAGAAAGAGAGATAATTTGTAGATGAATATATTAAACATGAACCCTCTTCTAATTGACAAAAAAATTTCAGCAATCAAGCACAAAGAAATTCAATCCAAGCTCCAAGGAAACCTCAGAAAATAAATCCTCTAATCAATACAAAAAAAACTACATAGCGCATACCCTTCTCCAAAATTCATAATCCAAAATTCTGCTTCGAAATTCTCTATGCAACTCGTAATCATAATTATTCTCCCAAAATTTCATGAAAATAAAACTCCTATAAAGAAAATATATATGCAAAACTCAACTACATCCTAAGCAAAGCTTGACAAAAACATGCACACAAGAAAAGAAAAACCCTAATTCGTAAATCATAAAATATCAATTAAAAATATTAAATTGGTAATATTAAATTAATTTCTATATAAAAATCCCCATAAAATAATTAAACAATAATATTGAAATATTAAAACACTAATTAAAAATTCCCTTAAAAATATTTAACTTCCACTCAACAACATGTTAAGAATAAATAATTATTTCCAACGAAAAATATATTTATCCACCAAAAGAACAACTAGTTCTACCAAAATAGAACAATCAATACTGTAATAAAGAATAATTTTCACTCAATGGAACTCTCGCACTAAAAATATTCACATGCACAATAATAAATCATTTAATAAATAATATCCAATAATAGAAATATATTTTTTAAATCGAAAACAAAATTAAAGTAGTAGTAAACAATAATTAATTATTAATTAATTTATAGCACTCAAGTTATAACTAATATCAATAATTAAGATAACATAAAATCTCACATATTCAAGTAAATCATAAAATAATTCCTATATGAAAACACGATTTACCATAGACAATAAGGTGATAAGATATTGTCTATATGACAAATCTGACGAGATAAAAATAAAGACTAAGCAATTCTCCCTAGGTTAGGACAATGTCTAGGGTTAGATACATTTTTGACCTTGTACTATCTCCTATACCACCATTGGGATTTAAAGACACACTCAGACCTATGGGATCAGGAGGATTCAATGTCTGGTACCTACTATATATAGGCCAATTGGAGACACACTGAAATTTGCTAAAAAGAGACACTACAAAAAATAGTAAGTTCATGAAAAACACCCAAATTTCAATGGTAGGCTCTTTGAATGATTTCCTTTTCTATACCTAATTGTAGATTAACATGTCATAGACATCATAATAAATCACCAACATATAATCCAAATCATAAGTATACCAGCAATAACACCAATATGTCCATCAATCATTGTAGGCTACCGAGAAGGAAGTACAACAATAATTGTAGGCTAACTTCGTATGCTTTATGGGAATTTTTATCCCTCTTCAATAATAGCATCATAAACTCCTAAAAACTTCGAACTAGTCATCACAGAGAGTTTGGTGTGAATATAGGCATCTGGTGGGAGCTGCAGATTATTAAGATCAACAGGATCATGGGGGGTAAACAAAAGAGAATGAAGGCAACCACCATTGAGAAATCGAAGAGTTGTCTAGAAGTCTGGGCTATCCTTCAAGCTGCCAAGATGATGGATTTCATGGAAAATATGTAGGAGAAACGACCAGAAATCATGAGAATCTTCAAGAAGGGATGGAATGAAGGGACGTTAACCATTGGAAATAGGAAGGTCATGGTGACCGAAACTATGATCACGGATGCAACTAGTCTTCCGATAGAGGGTATCAAATATTTCAGACACTGTCGTTAAGAAATTTCTGAAGAATGAGGAGGAAAGGGCTAGACTGGTGAAGGGCAGCCATACCTACTTCTCGCCAAAGGTAATTAAGTTAATTTGGAGAAGGGTTCTACTTTCTATTATGGAGTTTATCACACTTGATGGTAGATACACTAGGGTTTATAATTACAACTTTGTTTTACTTAATCATTTTAGGTATAAAGATAAAATTTATTTTCCCTATTATCTTTTCTGTGCCCTTAATGCAGGGATCAAGGATGCAATTTCCAACCCCAGTATTAACCCTACAATGAATGAAGGTTTGATGGTGCTTCTATATAATCACATCAAGAACACGACTGCCCAATTTAACATTGCTGATATTTCTAAATCAGATGAGGATTTTGATGACTTTGATGAGGAGGAAGGAGATGGCTATGAAATAGAAGCGGAGACAGAAGATGACCGCCAAATTGTTGGGTCAAGCAGAAGAAATAAAAAAATAGAGCAGGGGAAACACAACAAAGGTTTTGCCAAAAAGAAGCAGAGAGAGGAGGACAATAGCTAGTGTGAGGATGTGTATGGGACTAACAATGACATGGACACTGGAAGTGAGGGGGTCCAAACCCGTGTGAGCCTGAAGAAGAAAAAGAAGACCTCTAAAAATAAGGAGGCGTGCACCAAGGACTAGTCGCGTCTCAGGACTGATTTAAAGGAGAAGGGATTAATGGGTGAGGACATGACAACGAAAGAAGCTCAGAGCTATGAGGATAGGGAGGTTGGCTTGGAGGTTAATCTTAATACTACTGGTGATAAGAACTAGGAAGAGAATCACTTGAATATTGATCTCTGCATCAATAATGGAATGGAAGGCATCAAATAGGTGCTTAGATGGGCGCATAAGGAAATTGAAGGCATCAAAACTAAACAAGCTTAGGAAGCAGGGAAAATCAAGACATTACAAGCTATAGGCTCCGGAAAGTTCAATTCCCTTATAGAATGTCTCAGTGAGCTCACTAGGAGGATTGGTAATGCTGAGGAGATTATCAATGTCAACTGTAATAGATTTCTTGGCTTGGAAAATAGAGCAAGTGCAACTGAAAAGAGACTTGATGGTATTGAGCAAACTCTCAAAAAAATAGGGGAGCAAAGACACAAGATTCTGAAGGCTGCCTCGGGTAGCATGAAAGCCCTGATCTACAAGCTGGAGAACTACCAAGGGGATAAGGTCACGGTGGTCATTATTGATGTTAAGGATGACACCCCAAATGATAGGGACACAAGGCCAGGGAGAAGAATGAGAGCTAGCACTAAAAAGATGCAAAGCCACAGTAAGGAAATCGAGGAGATTAAGCGGGCAGTGGACAACATGGAACAGATGGAGCTTGAAGTGGTGGAGATGCTTCAGAAATTAACCTAATCCTTTTCCTGGACTACAGTCAGCCTTTTTTGGTTTTTAATCCATGTTCTCTCATTTGCTGGCATTTGGTTTGCCAACTGTCTTTCCTTAGTTTGTTGTCTTTTTGTTGTGCTGTAATGTTTATCTTTTGATTTTCAGACTATAATGGGTTTCAGGGGCCCATCAAAACTTGTTTTCCCATATTCAAAAACATCAGTATGTCCATCTCAAATAAGTTATAACAATAATAATTTCCTAAAACATATAAGCATAAAATAGTCCAATAACATGGATCACATGAATGTATCCATACACATGCACACCAATGAAATAAAACACACCTAATGAGTCAAATATAGTCTAACTAGCCAAAATAATAAGCATCTAAAGAAAATAATGGTGGGGTACTACATCATTTTTTGAAGATTTGTATGAAAGTTATAAATACTATGGCTATCTACTACTGTACAAGAAAGAAGAAATCAGCAACCTATTAAGTAGTTTATCTATTTATAACAACATACAAATATTTTTGTTTTTAATTGTTCTTTTATCTTTTTATTTATTTTGAATACTCTATTTATTCAATGTGGTGTCATATCCATTTTAAATCTTGGGCATATGGGTTTTGTCATGTGTGGGTTGTGAATAATGTAGGTTGTGATTCAATTGTGAGTAGTACTAGTAATTTGTTATGGCAAAAGAAGTGAGTAATATTATGACAAAGTATAAAAAATTGTGAAATATTCTCAAGACAATTTAAAAGAAAAATCATATCAAAGAATCTGAAGGTTTCCTTTAATTGTATAAAAATATTTGTGTTTTTTATTTGCTGTTATATTATCTTTTTTATTTTGAATACTTTATTTATTCAATATGGTATCAAATCCTTTTTTAATCTTAGGTATATGAGTTTTTTCATGTAGGTTCTATTTAATGTAGGTTTTGATTCAATTGTGATTAGCACCAGCATTTTCTTATGGCAAAAGAAGTGAGCGATATTGTGGTAAAGTATAGAAATTGGTTTAATATTCTCAAAAAAATATCGAGAAAAAAAATTGCATAAAAGAATCTAAGGTTTTTTTAATTTTGTTTTCATTTCAAAAGGAGATAATTTAACACATTAAATTTGATTTATATTCCTTTATCTATAGTTAAATTAAATGAAAAAAAAAATTATGATTGGGTGTCTCACATGGATTTTTTTCTAATACTTCAAAATTGTTTTGAAATCATTCATGATAGTGAACAAAGAATGGAAATCCCTAGAATAGATACAGAATATTGAGATCGAAAGGATAAAAAGACAACAGTACAAATCAATATTGCATTTTTTGAGAAATTTTTTTTACGGGTTCATAATGAAATAAAAAGTTTTTTTACGGGTTCATAATGAAATAAATGAACTGAAAGTATTTGATATTTTGAAACTTACATATGTAAATTTAAGGGATGTTTAAATTATAACTCTCACCATAAAATTATACAATTTAAAAGTATTAGATTCACAAGAAGCAGCCACCCATCTAAGCAAATATAATGAAAATAAAAATGAACTTGCTAATGTTGAAAAACATGTACATAAAAAATAGTTGATGTAGATGATAAACTACAAATATAAAACATAGAGTTATGTGTTAAGGTAGTGGATAAATAAAAATGTCAAAGTCAAGAAAAGGGATTCCCTTAGTAATGAGCCTCAAGACTTCATAATAAAGGAGAAACAATACTACAAATAGATATAAATGAAACAAAACACACTCCATTGAAGGATCATCATGATGGTAGGAATAAAAGTAAAGAGAAATTTTATTATTTCATGGCATGTTAGATCACAAAGACAATGAATGCTACAAGATGATTAGAGATATAGAAATGAAGATTTTTTTTACAAAAAGTTGTGATTCTAAAAGTAATTCTCTTTCTTGAATTTAAATCAAATTGTTCTTATAAGGATGCTTAGGTTATGATTGTAGTGCTACACAATGTGTCACATAATAAGGAATGATTTGAATAATTAATAAATGATAGCATTAAAGAGAAAATATATTTAGGACATAATAGTGATCTATAAGATAAAAAATGTAGGAATGTTAATGTTGATAATGGTGTGTTAAAAAATATAAACCTAGTTCTCAAAATGATATTTTTTTTTTATATCTCAAATTGCAAATAAAGGGTATAAGATTGAGTTGTATAATAATAAACTTTTATTAAATATGTAAATGACAATTATAAATATACTACAATCGATAAAGTGGAGAATTCAATATATCAATTTCACAAATTTAATTATATATGTTGAAGTGAGCATATGTATGCTATTGTAAAATATGATGATATGCAAAGATTACAACATTAGTGTATGTGCCTTGTATCCTATCAAAGTTTCAAGCTTATGGAGAAATTAAATATGGCACGTGGACCTCTAAAATACTCACCAAGATACAAGCTATGTGAAGGATGTGCAATGTAGAAGAAACATGGGGGAATTTTGCCACAAGTTTTACTTATCTCAAACTATTTAGTAAGATACTCACTAGCACTTGCAACTTTAGAGGGTATAAGAAATGTGGTAATAGAAAATTAAAAGGAATTCCATCATCATCTTCTCGCTACATTCAACCATTATTATCCTCACCTTTAATTCCTTTAGGATTTTCCATGGGCCAATTTTTTTTTGTTACACCTATAAAAGAAGCATATGTAGCTAAATAATAAATTGACCCATATAAAACTAGCAGATACAATGTTATTTTTGTAATGAAATACCCATTCATGTCAAAATATAGAAATATTACTCATTTGTTGAACTTAAAACAGGCCATTATAAGAAATAATTTTCTAGATTAACATCAATAACTTTTATTAATAATATTAGAGTTCAAAACAAACAAAGCTAACCAAAAAATTTCAAAGCTTTTGACATTTAGAAAACGGTCTTTATATGGGCCCTATAATTACTTATTAGTTTAATTGAACCTTATAAATAATGATAAAATAAAATTTTAAACTATTTTGGAATTTTTAAGGGTGGTTCAGAAGAGATATTCTCCAACTCAATATTTAACTAGGGCTAAGCCAAACACTCTACCTAGGTAAGTACTTGTGTGCTTTTATCTTACTTTGAAGATAGATCATGTGACCCAATACATATATTCTCAAATCTAACTTTGCTAAGCAAAACTCCTTGATCACTCAAAAACTACATGCAGGCCTTATTTTCGAAGATCAAGGTGAGTAACTAGCATGCCTATTTAGATCAAATGAAGGTGTAGGAACCTTCCCACACTATCATAAACTCCTATATACATCTTTAATATTTGTTGAACTAAAATCCATATTAAAATTTCCGTACATATCACATGACCTCTAATAATGTTAACAACTCAAAAGTTAGTAATATATAATAAACTATATCTTCTTCAAACATATCATTAGAATTATCTTAATATTTGTACGTTGTGGTCTTAATGGAAACAATAAAAGCTTTAAAATAATTAACCAACACTTACACATACTTGAAATCAAGATAAAGAACTTTAATTATTTTTCCAACTTACAAGAATAATCTATTCATAGTTCTTATTTATTCCTTATAAAAATAAGCTTATACAATGACAGATTATTTCTCTTCTATTTCGAAGAAGTTACAAATACGTCTCGCATTTTCTCCACGATCTACAGTTTTTCTGCGGGGTCGTCTGGTGCGACCATATCTCTTTGGAATCGCTCAAGTTGTCATTATCATACCTAACAACGCGGCAAGAGATATGGTGCGACCATATCTCTTTGGAGATTTTGACCATAGCGCTTAGAAAGATGAAGGCGGGGAACGTGAACCATATTTCCATGTCAACGTCTTAGTCTTAGTGTGACGACTGACCAACTCCTGTCTATGACCAGTTACCTAATTCACTATATCTTTTTATTAATTCAAGTTTAATAAAGTCATATGGGATTTAGTTTAACTTATTAGGATTTATAATTATTCTATATGTAATTTTTCCAATTCATTTTTGCAGTTTAAAGAATTATTTTGGTAGTTTTTTTTTTTTCATTTTTGTAGGTTTAAAATAAATTTGATTGGTTAATTGTAATAAAGTTGTTTGGATATTTGAGTTTATATTATTGTTATAAATTTTGTACAAATAAAATGACATTATATATTTAGTGAAATCAAATGCAATGAATATGTTTCATATCTAAAATTAAATTAAATATTTAGTAAAAAAATATAAAAAATAAAGACATTTGAATTAATAAAGAGTTTTTGTAAGTACCAAATATTCAAATCATTATATTCTCAAAATTTTCATACCTAATATTTTATTTTAGTCTCGTTCCTTCCTTTATTTACACTATTTCAAAATAACTCTATTTTTATTTAATTTCTATATTTTGAGTATTGATATAATTGATTTGATTTAATTTCTTATTTATAGAGTGTTTAATATCAACTTAATTATATTCTCATATATTTTGGTAAGTTCAAACTATTCAAATATAACATGAATGCAATTTCTCATAAAAATATAACATGTATTTCTAAAAAAATTATTGAGTAAATTAGTTTAAAAATAATTAAAATATTAAATGGAAAGAATATATTTCTTCTCTATATTAGATATGAATAAGATATAATAGAATTATATCATGGAATGTTTAATATATGGTGAAATTTGAATTTATTCTATTATATCTTGGAATGTTTAATATATGGTGAAATTTAAATTTATTATTTATCATATATCTATGTTTATTACATTTGAACAAAAATATTTTAAAATTTAAATTTTGGAATGTCATATCCTTACTAAGGTATATTCTAGGGCCTCTTGGAAAAGTGGAAAATTATATGTTTTGTCTCACACAATTTTCTCTTCTTTTAACTATTTATTAAGGATACACTATAAATAATATCGATCACACATTCTTTTCATCCTACCTTTAAATAGTTACTATAATTAAAATTGCATCACTGTGAGAGACAAGTCCCATTTGACAACTATCATGTTTGGATGAGTTATATAGTCCTACTATAACTTAGTCTATCTATGAAGGAATAGATAAAATGGTAGACAATAGGAATATTATGAATATCTTTGTTTGTGATATAGTATTGCAATATGATAGCTGGAAACTATTAGAAATAGCATATCTACCAATGTCTCTCAATATTTTAACTTTAGAAATGATTTTTTGACATAAGAAGGAAAAATGTTGAATAATGAATATTTTTCTATCTATATTATTGTAATTATAATGTGTGCATTTATTTCTATATTCTAAATTGATTTTATGTTGATGGAAATATTTTGTGGCCAAATTTTCTTCTTGCTCTTTCTCTTCTTCATAGAACGTGAACTTCTATTTGTTATTTTTAAAAGATGATACAATGGCTTACCCTCTCTATAATGATGTTATTATTTGATGTCTCCATTCTACTAATTCAACTATTCATAGTTATTGCATATTTCTACTTCATTCATAATGTTATTTGTTCTGATATTTATCATTTAGATACCCTATTCGGCTCATTTTATTGTTCCATAATTTACTAATAGGCATCACATATTATCTCTTTTACACATATCTATTCCTTAATCATAATAGATAAGTGTAAAATCAATGCAAGAATTGATAATGGCTTTGTAGCATCACTTAGAAATAACTATTATAAATATTGTCCTATCAAAATAAGGTTTCACTTAGACTATGAAACCCATCTTCTAGTAATAGACTTTTATGCTATTGTTCATGGTTGTGTTGTCAATCATGAGAAATTTATGTATGCATTGTTAGTACATTTTGGTTTCATAGTACATATATGTTTACAAATGAGTTCACATTAATCATAGTTATAGTGATATTATTTGAATGGACATATTACTTAGATGATTTTATATTTCCTCTATTTGTGTGTATGGTTTAACTCTTTGAATCAGTGGTTATGATGCATTTTGTATCACATGAATTTATCATCTTCTATCTTGGAAATTCATTTTGTTTTTCTACCTTATATTAGATTATGAAGATAAATGAGAACCAAAACATGTCCAATAGTTCAAATTGAATAACATATCAAATGAGGCAATAAAGAAGGGTATTTAAAAAACTTATGATTCATTGAAGGCCATGTAGACTCACAATTGAGAAGCTCAAGAGTATCTAAGAGAGCATAAATAAGTCGTACAAGGCCACCAAAACAATATAAAACTATATAAAGTCCATTAAAGGTCACCATGAACTAACAATGCAGATTTTGTAGATTATGTGATCAAGTAAAAAACATAAAGGAATGGTAGAGAATTACATATAGATGCACAATCTAGCAAAAATTTGTAACTTTCACAATATACATCCACACTATTCCACCCAATTGGTTTGTTGATATTTCAATTATTTTGAATAGACCTCTCAAATTCTAGTACATTATCACCATCATATATAACTTGATCATCGTGATTCCCCAAGTCCTTCTACAAAATGTCATGTGAGTAATTCTTGTTGTACCTCATCTAGTACTCCACATAGTTCCTTAAGAAGAGTTCATTTTTCTCTCCAGTAAAGGGCTAGTGCATAGCATATTGGACCTAGGACCTATTGAAGTCAACCTTTCTAGTGGGTAGTAGCTTATGAAACTTTTCTTTATAGATCTTGAAGGTAATGGTCACATACATAGAAATATCATAAAAAATGAGCCTTCTAGAAAACATGGTAAGAACCCTCCTCTTATCTAGGAACCAATCCTTATTTCTATATTTTTATAAAAGCCAGAAGATTTTAGTGAAAAGAAAAAGGCAAATAAATTAAAATATTTTCACAAACTTGACACAACCAAAAAAGGATTTCATGCGAAGTTAGATTTACCTAAAAACCCCATCCCGTAAAATCAAAAAAGAAGAAAGCCAAATCTCTTTAGCATAAAAATAGTAAACAAATATGCTTCACAATATCAAGAACTTTATAAATGGGGTAGAGGTTCATATTAGAAGAGTGCACATAGAAAGGAGTTTTTTTTAATAATAGTAAACTCTTTAAGAAACTTTTTTTTTTTTTCATAACAATATTAATGCTAAGGTGCTTAAATATTTTAGACCATTGATTAGAAGAAAAATCAAGGCTTCATAAATTATTAAGGTGTTTTGTCATATCCTAGAGAGAACCATAAATCATCTTGTAGGTGACTTTATGTAATCATGTACCATCCCACCACTTATAGTTATGAAGCATGTCATTATTGTTGCTAGGTTGAATAGGTAATATAAACACCTTGGAAGATTTCCTAGGAACATAGTATGTTCTCCATTGAGTTTGAGGTTGATTTGATCAAGTTGTTCAGCTAGAGAAGCCAAGATTTCTAATGGCTATTTCTTAATATAATTTAAATTATTTATATCTTTACTGAACTAAGATTTAGTGAATCACCCTTCCAACATAGAAATAGGCTTCTCTTTATTGTATAAACTCCATTAGATTAATCTTGAAAGAAAAAAAATCTCTATATAAAAAAAATAACAACCTTTAGTCAACACCTTAACTTTCTCCCAAGCTTCACATACACTCTTTAGGGCATTGGAACCAAAAATCAAATGTGGAACTTTCCAAATAATGACTCATAGAGGTGAATATGTGCAATGTAAATAATGTGACTCTATAAAGGGAAAATTATGTTCCCTTGAGAGTCTGTTTCACAACATACATTTAGATATCTCCAAATAGTTAAACTAGTAAACATATCTAATTATAGATAATCAAAACAAACTTTTGACCATTGGAATGGAAAATGCAGATGATAGAAAGTCTTTGGTTTACATGTCTTGGCCAAGGATACTAGTCCAATAATTAGATGTCTATGTAGCATGTTGTAGTCTCATACGAATAAAAAAAAAGGATTTGAAGGTTTAAAAACCTAACTTCATTCTTTGACCAATCTACAAAACTTGGAAGTTAGAAATGTAATATAAAATATAAAATAATAGAGATGTAAATAATTAAAAGAAAAGAAAACCTTCGTGTGGTTTAATGTCTTCAATAAACCTATACACGAGGAAGGGGATAATTGTTTGGGGTTGTTTGGATACTTTCCTTAGCCATGTACCTATTTTTATTTTTCCACCTCCACAACAACTATATAGATCTATAGATTCAACAAACATATAGAAAAATAAATGTTTTTATAGAAATGAGATTTGATGAATCCATAAATTCTTAAAGAGACAAGAAAATTAAAATGGTATTGCTAGACAGGCGTGAGAAAACCAAGAGAGTTGCAAAGACTATTGTGAGAGTTGGATATTTCTCTGTGGAAAGTTGTTAAATATATATATATATATATATATATAGAGAGAGAGAGAGAGAGAGAGAGAGAGTTGTGGGTGTGTGTAGAATTTGAAAGATGTTGTATAGAGTCAAATAATGGATTTAAGAGTTAGAGTATGAGGGAAAGTAATATATGTCAAGCCATTTCAAATATTTTGAGTTATTTCTACTAACCTCTGTAGGTGACAAGTGGTGAAACTCTAAAAAATAACCTTTTAATGTTATGATATCTTGTGATGTTAGCACAATGCGTGGATGTCGGTGTAGCACACTTGTGTCAAGACAAATCATGTTAAAAAATTGTAGGAGACTCATGTAACACATGGTTAATGCAAAACTAATGTAGAAATGTAGGTATTGAATAAGTGCCTTGAAGGTTCTAAGAGGGAAAAGGCTAATGGAAGGGGCTAAAATGAGCCCAATCAAATTCAATGGGAATGGACATTAATATGGCTACAAAAGTGTAGGCGAAATTGCAAATGGGTATGAAATTTTCAACTCTAAAATTTGCCCCCACTTTAGTAAGATTATGAATTGAAATGACTAGGAAAGATAAAGGAAAGCTATTGAACATAAATAACACTTCAATGCTAAAATGATATTGGATAGGAAGAAGAAAACTATTTGAACCAAGGAAGAATGTCCCTAGGGTGAAGAACTACAAATAAAATGCATTAAATTGAAAAATGTGTACAAGACAACAAAGTTACAACATGATAAATAAATAGATATATTGACAATAACTTGTATAGCACAAATATGAGAAAAATTAAATTACAAAAAACAAATTATAGTTTCTTGAGTTAGAAAAGTGAAAGAGGCATCTATGAAAAAGGTTGTCTCAATATTATGCATCATCTACAAGTACAATAAACATAACACATAAAATAATTATAAAATGAAGAGAAGAATTTGATGATTGATTTCTTCAAAGAAGAATAGAACCAAAAGATAGGAAATCAACTAAATACCAAAGAGGCTACATGACTCAATCACTATGTTAATATATCACTAGGGGTCATGGAGATCATAATAATTAAAAACATAGATCATATTATTGCAAGTTGTGTGATGTTAAGTGATCAAATATTAATAGGTTCAACGTCATTCCAAAGGAAAGTCAGTACCAAATAAGACCCTTAGTAGAACCAACTTCTTTGCAGAAGAGGGCGATTACTGATAGAGATTAATATCTCTTAATTTAAATAGACATTAGGTAGGACCACCCTAGCTATGGAGGAAAGCAACTGCAAACATAAGGCATGACAAATCTCACTTTAGAGAAAATATTCTATAGACATGATCAATTTTGATAAGTTCCATATAGGGTAAGAATAGACACTTGCCATAGTGGCAATAAATACAAAGTCACCACATTAGGAAAAAATTCAACATGCACCATTGTATGTGAAAGAGTAGATAATCACTAATATGGGTGATAAATAGACATGGTGAATGTAGGAATGCATAGGTGAGAGGAATATGTATGCCCCTTAAAATATTATCATATTGACTATGTTGATATTTGAAGGTAAAGAAGGAGAGAACAAAGAAAAGAGTGAATCTTCAAGAGGGATGTACACCTCTGAAAAAAAAGTTGTCGCTTAGCCCAAGCATATAAGGGAGGATAACTTACTTGAAAATATTATGTCACTACCTTAGAGAAAGTATGGCAACTTGAAACATTCTACCACCATGAATAGAAATGAGAAAGAAAAACTATGAATGTCACATAATGTGGAGTGAAACAATATAATAAAGGTGTAAGAACCTTGTGAGGGAATATACAACATGTAAAAAAACATGATAGAGATAAACCTTGATATCACTTGTCATGCAAAGAAGAAGAGATAGGTGTATCAATAAATGAAGCATTGATGACACCAGAGTCAAGAGGTTGTTCAATATTATCTATCATGGCCTTACATTCACTATTTGAATGGCCAAGAACTTGATGATATGCGCAAAAAGAATTAAAATGCTTATGTGTAGTATAAGGAAGAGTAATCCTTTGAGAAGCCAAATAAAGGATGAGTAGTTGAAATAAACCTTTTCTCTTGTGCATAAAAGTTTGACTACTCATAAGAAGAAGAAGACATAGAGACATTAGACAATGAATGAGGGGATGGAGATAGATGAGAGGGATTTTAACCTAAACCAACTATAATAGAGTGCAACTTTTGGTTCCAAAGGGACCTTAACTTTGTGTTACATAAGCCCAAGATAGTTTTATTTGTATCCATGCTTAGAAAGAATATTGAATCATGTACCATAACATGATTCCAACTCTTCAAAAGAGGGATGATCAATATTAATGACATAATCAATAGTGTTCCCATTATCACACAATATAAAAGGGTAGTAATCTTTAATAGAAAGTGTACTGTTAAAAATAGTGTCAATAATAAACAAACACATAGATGAGACAATTGATAAAAGGGAAAGAAAATGAAGATTAAGAAATAAAACTATGCTCTCTTGAAATATTTTGTCTTCCTCTAATATCAAGGAACGTGAAGGTGTATATAGGTGGCTCTTAGCAGAAAGCAATGACCATCAAGATGACAACTCAAGATATGAGTAGCTACATGATTCTAGAATAAATGCAAGGTTATGATAATATGATACATAAATTATGCTAAATATACTAAAAGATCAAAATGAATTCACTAGAGTAATAATGTATATTTAAACTAAGATGAAAGGGGGTGTTATTGTTCCAAAATGAGGGATATTTATACAATTTCCAAGGCCAAGGTTGAGGTGGCAGTGTTAGCAGCAGCAAAGAAGGAAGACTTAAAGGGGGGGTTTAATTAGTCTTCACTGAAAAAAATAACTTTAAGCACAACAATGAATCTAACAAAGTGCAATAGTAAACAAATAACTAAATTGACAACACAACACACAAAACCAATATATTTACATGGAAAACCCGGTTAACAGAAAAAACATGGTGGGAACATACAAATAGTAATATGATACATACTCTACAGTAGGATGTGAAAATATTACAATGGGGAATGCACATGTATTAAGGCACACTACCTAGAGCTCACTACTCAAAAGATATTTTCCTAGAAAGCTACAACCCTGATGGAAGTATCATTGACTTGTAACAATCTTCAGACTACATTCATAAAGAAATAAACTGAAAGAATAGCATCTCCAAATGCCTGATTACAGTTTCGATTAAGCAAAATTGTTTGCCTTGCAACACCAATCTCACCTCAACCTCAACACCAAATGATAAATCACTTAATCCCACATACACCACTTTTTGATAATGCAGATGCAATACCAATGACCAAACTACATCAATAACTCACCTATATATACAATTCATCGACCTTGAGAACAAGTTCGGCTAAACCCTCAACCCTCAATTTCAAAATTACATCACATGATACAAATATTGACCACTCGACCAATATAATGATTTGCATGGCATAGTATGGACCTAATTCAAATACCCAAGTGATCAACTCCACCGGAAATCATGCCAAATCAATTAAATTAATTAAATCAATGCGAATTTAATTAATTGGGAAGGGTTATTAATTAAATAATTGTGTACTTAATCAATTTTCTCTAAACCATTTTTGAGTTTATACATTTTTTCCCTCTTTGAAGCGATGTGTGACAACATGTTGGTTCAAATAAAATTTTGTATTATGCTGATTTTATTTGATACGATGCCCTAGATGCTAATTGTTGGATGACAATACGAGGACACCCCCTCAGGAGATCAATTGAGAGAATTGATGATTTAAATTGAATGTATTTGATTCTTACAAATTTGGTTGATGAAAGTGTCAGTTCTTTGATTTCGTGCTTCATACTTTGTAGTATTGTTTGTACATAGGAAGCTTAGCCTGTATGATTTAGGGATATTATAGCCCTGAGGCATTATGAATAGGATTCCTGCACGTGATCCAAGTTGTGTGTAAGAGCCATCAAAATATAGCTCCCAAGTCTTATTGTTGATGGTGAGAATATCTATATCACGAAATTCAACATTAAGTTCTAATGTTTATATACATTGTCTATTTAATAGTTGATGACTGAGGAGGAGTTAGCATAGGTCCATGATGGCACTTTGATGTTCATTTCATTTGGCCTTGATAGCTATATGGTACATATATTATTGCACCTAATCGTTTACATTTTTTATTATACATACATGCTGGTCATTTAAATTATCATTAATTAAATTATATAGTAAATTGCATGTTTAACTTATTTTACTCTTGTACAATAAAAGTAGTGCAAGTGTGGTGCTGCATGATTCGAGCTTTGGTAGTGCAGTCAGAGATGAGGGAAAGATAATTCAATGCAAACATGATAGAATTAAGAGTTTAAATAACTTATAATGATTATACATGTTTGCATAGATTGATAGTTTCACATACTTGTCATCTTTATGTACAAAGAATTGTTGGCTTCACATCCTTGTTGACTACACCCACTAGACCTAAAGAAGTGGAAGAGATGCCTCAAGTACATGTGTTTATTTTATTGTGTTTAGTAGATATAATTTGTTTCTGTTATCAAAAATTATATTCTAACTTGTATCAATGTTATGTTTGTGAGCATATGTAGGTTGTCTACGAAAAGTTTGATGAAATACTTACTCTACCAAAGACATATTCAAGGACTCCTCCCAGGATGAAGATGAAACATGGAGATGAGATAATCAAGAATTCAATTTTAGATTTGAATAATAGTTCAATGGATATGAATTTTTATGTTAACTTTTTGAATGTAAATTATATAATATAACTAATCTCAATTGTAGTTTGATTTTTCTTGCGCAGGATCCTTCAGAGACAAGCAGTGTTGCGAAGAGGATCGATTTTGATGACCCATCAATAGTTTAGGATGTTATAGAATATTTTGGGATACTCACATATATAGTTGGCATGTATATTTTGTATATGGACATAGATTTACATATATCAACATACATTTTGTTTGAGCTGGCAATTAAGTTGTATTTGTATATGGACATACACTTCTAATTATTACATATTTTGATATATAGAAGTTGAGATTCGATATAACTTGTTCCTCATGTAGATGGAATCATTATTTTAAACTTTAATCTTCAATCCAATAATTAACAATGGTTAAATAATTAATAATAGAATGTTGTTTGTATAATCTTAAGTGTTAAATTTAGTTTCCTTTGGAAACTTCACCAAATTTAATGATGATATTGGTATTGTTATTAATCATAACATGGATTCTTAGTAATGACAAATGAAAAGTAGCAAATCATCTTCTATAGCAGAATGCAATTTTTTCATAATCAATTGGTTACATTTAGCAACAATACCCCATCATTAAAGCCATCTCAGTAGCGAGATACTTTCAAAAGGTCCATTTCCATACGTTTCCCGTTAAAGTTAAGGCTTGAATATATGAAATCTAAACATAAACTTGTTTTGATTATCATTCAACTACTGGAAGATATAAATTTTACCTTCCTTTCTTTTACTATCACATGCAAAATATCTTCACCCCCCACTGAATGTAGGCATATTGTGCTTCATAATGCATTGTAATGTCATTTAGAACATGTTTAGTTAGGAATTGTGTAGGGGAAAAAGCGAGACTAGGTCAATGTACCCTAATCCTAACTTTTGACACACATTGCGGAATACGAAAGAGCCTAGAGATATCGCACAATTGGCTACTTCTTTTGGTGAAAGAGAGAGCCACGGGATATCTATTAGGATTTCTATTCCCTTGTTGAAATTAAAAGCTAAAATGATACAAGTTCAAACCCTAACCTCAAAATGTAAATATGAACTAGTAACAAATTTGCAGAATTGAGATTAAACAATGAACAGCTGTAAATGTAAGGGTAAAATAAGAATGCAGATATGTACCCGGAGTCGAAATCAGACTGAAAATGTTCGAGACGGGGGCGCAGGCGCCACTGTGCTGAAAACTACACCGGAAACCACTGTTCTGTACCCTGAAACACTGTCTGGAAACTGCCGGAAAGCTGTCTGTCCAGAGGACCAGGGTGCCCAGCGCCTCCGTCCCAGGGACCAGGGCGCCCAGCGCCCCTGTCCTAGTCTTCTGAGCTGCAATTGCACACAGAGTTCTATCTTTGTCTCCTCTTTCCGGATCTGTGTCCCGCGGCGTCGTCCGAATCCCGAAACCTGCAGTAATGTCTGAAAAGGGGGAGGGCGGCTATATAGGGTTTTGCCTTAGTCAAACCCCCGCTTCGGTGATTTCCACCTCCATGAATAGCCAAGTTGTTTTGTAAAATGTATTGTGTGTGCAAGGTCCAAAATGCAAGAAAGCAAACTAGAGCAACCTAGAAAGTAAACCCTAATTGCTTGTAAATGATAATGCAAATGCTATAAATCAAGATGCAATGTGATCTAAAGCATGAATAAATGATATATGAAAGCTTATGTAAGGACATGAAAACAATATGAAATCATACCCAACCCTCAAGGGAGGAGTACAAGCCAATCTTCAGTCGGTAATCTCCTATTGTTCTTCAATGTCTTCCAAGCCCTAATTGGATGAATGAATGAATTTGATAGATGCTTGATAGAATGATGTTGAATGTTGTTGAAGTCTTCAAAGATCTGCCCTTTCGCTGCATATGAAGTTCCTGTAAACAAAAATCGGATCCCTTCAAATGAGGAAAGAGAGATTTTATGTATGAAACCCTAGGTCGTAAATTCATATTTTGGCCGACCTAGAGATTGAATATCCCGCCAATTTCTTGGGGTTAAGCTTTATTTTATGATTGGATCGTGCTCCCGAAATTTCGGGAAAAATGTCCGGGACCATGTTGCACGGGCGCCATGGTCCCGACAACTTTTCACCAAATTTTCAGGGCCATCGGATATGATGGTTTTAGAGAGAATCCCAAAGTTACAGGTGATTTCGAGATGTTTAGTCCCCGAAACCAAGCCCCCAAGTTCGAAAATAGGACTTAATCAGGCTTTTTTGATTAAGTGGTGTATTGGAGGAATAAAATGCGAAGGGCGTGCTTTAGTGAAAGGGCCCAACTTTATGATGTAGAGAATGATGAAATAAGAGCTTAGACCTAATTAAATTGATTAATTAAGTGCTTAAGGAGAAATGCAATGCAGAATGCAAAATGTACTAAGGCGGGTGCTAAACTAGGTGTGAAATTGTACCACCCTAGCGAGTGCGTACAATTTATGATGCTATAGGAATTATTACCTTAGGCATGCTCCTATTTTTCCTCCCCACTCGGTTGAAAGCTTAGGGCCATACCCTATAGGCGTCATCCCTTGAGCGCCCTAAGTGCAAAAAATTATCAAAATTTGACTAATTCTATCTCAAAATCCTTCGCACCTATAGACAATCTGTTTTAACCTACAAGGTCACATGAGCACTTCCTACAATAGCCTATCTTGAAGTTTCAAGATTCAGAGCAGTTTTCGTAGGGTAGCAATTTTTCACTTGACAAACAAATTGTCAGTTTCATTCAATGAAAAGTTGCCACGGAGCCAATTTCTCATTCATCTTGTCGGGGGCATGAACCATCGGTTTCAACATGTCCAGTTTGAAATTCTTACCCTAGGCATGCTCCTATATTTCCCTCCCACTTGATGAAACACTTAAGGCCATACCCTACCGATGTTGTCCCTTGAGCGCCGTAAGTGTGAAAAATTGTCAAATTTTGATAGGTTTTGTCTCAAAATTCATGGCACATGAGAATGATCTATTTGAACCTACAAGGTCATGTGAGGAATTCCTACAACATCTCATCTTGGTTTTTCAATATTCGAAGCAATTTTTGTAGGGAAGTGATTTTTCACTTGAAAAAAAATCATTAATTTCATTCAGTGAAAATTTACCATAGAGGCAATTTTTCATTCTTCTCATTGTGGGCACAAACCATCAGTTCCAACATGTCTGGTTAGGAATTATCCTAATTCCCCCCCCCACTTAGTCAAACGCTCAAGGCCATACCCTACCAACATAGTCCCTTGAGCACCCTAAGTGTGAAAAATTATCAAAATTTGACAAGGTAGGTCTCAGAATTCATGGCACCTGCGGATGACATTTTTGAACCTACAGGGTTACATGAGGGCTACCTACAATATAATGTCTTGGATTTTTCAAGATTCAGAGTGGTTTTCATAGGGCAACGATTTTTCACTTTACAAAAAAATCTTCAAATGCATTCAATGAAAAGTTGCCATGGAGCCAATTTCTCATTTTGCTCATCATGCGCATGAACCATTAGTTCCAAAATTTTTGTTTAGGCATTATTACTATAGGCATACTAATTTTTTTTGCACCCACTTGGTCGAATTGCTCAGGGCCATACCCTACCGATGTCATCCCTTGAGTGCTCTAGGTGCGAAAAATTCTCAAAATTTGGCAGGTTCAACCTCAAAATCCATGCCACCTGCAGATGATATGTTTGAACCTATAGAGTCACATGAGGAATTCCTATGATATCATATCTCTTATTTTCATGATTTGGAGCGGTTTCTTTAGGGCAACGATTTTTCAGTTGACAAAAAAATTGTCAATTTCATTCAATGAAAAGTTGGCATGGAACCAATTTCTCATTCTTCTTGTCATGGGCATGAACCCTCAGTTCCAACACACCCAGTTAGGAATTATTACATAGGGAATTCTCCTATTTTCCCCCCTCACTCGGTCGAATGCTCAGGGCCATACCCTACCAGTGTCATCCCTTGAGCATCCTAAGTGTGAAAATTGTCAAGATTGTATCTCAAAATCTGTGGCACTTGTGGATGATCCATTTGAATCCACATAGTCATGTGAGGGCTTAATACAACATCCTATCTTAGTTTTCTAATATTTAGAGTGGTTTTTGTAGGGTAGCAGTTTTTCACTTGATGAAAAAATCATGAGTTTCATTCAATGAAAAGTTGCCACTAAGCCAATTTATCGTTCTGCTCATCATGGGCATGAATTTTCAATTCCAACACATCTAGTTAGGCAATCTTACCCTAAGCATGCTCCAATTTCCCTCCCCCAATTGGTCGAACACTTCAGGCTAAACCCTACCAGTGTCATCCCTTGAACACCCTAAGTGCAAAAAATTATCAAAATTTGATAGGTTGTATCATGAAATCCATGCAACTTGTGGATGATCTGTTTGAACCTACATAGTCATGTGTGGTCTTCCTACAATAGCCTATCTCATATTTTCAAGATCCAAAGTGTTTTTTGTAGGGAAGCAATTTTTCACTTGATGAAAAAATTGTACAATGCATTCAATGAAAAGTTACCACTAAGCCCAATTCTTGTTCTACTCATTGTAGGCATGAACCATTAGTTTCAACACATCTAGTTAGGCATGCTCCCATTCTGCCTCCCCACTCAATTGAACGCTCATGGCCATACCCTACCGACACCATTCCTTGAGCGCCCTAAGTGCGAAAAATTGTCAAGAATTGATAGGTTCTATCTCGAAATTTGTAGCACCTGTAGATGATCTATTTGAACCTACAAGGTTATGTGAGGGATGCCTACAATAACCTATCGCATATTTTCAATATTTAGAGTAGTTTTCATAGGGAAATGATTTTTCACTGGATGAAAAAATCATCAAATGCATTCAATGAAAAGTTGCCATGGAGGCCAATTCTCGTTTTGCTCGTCATGGGCACAAACCATCGGCTCCAACACATCTGGTTATGCACAGTCCCATTTTTCCTCCCCACTTAGTCAAATGCTCATTTCCATACCCTACCCATCTCATCCATTGAGTGCTTTAAGTGAGAAAAATGAATGATAGAAGGAAAATTAGGGTTTCAAGAAGTAAGAATAACAAACGAGAGTATATACTTCGAAAGTGACACTTGTATTCGTCACTTTGTCAATTTCAGGATACTATTCAGTGTAGCGGAGCGCACCTATTCATCATGCCTTCACAACGACCGGAGCGTCCCACGAGGATCGAGATCCTGCACCAGGCCATGATCGACGACGAGCCACTAGACGAGGTGAGTTGACTGAACGTTTGACTTTTGATTTCTCGCATGTTTGACTTTTCCGTGATCGAATGCGGACCCTGAATGCTGACCGGGGCCCACCTAGGGCGCCCTGGTCCCTGAGGGGCGCCATGGTCAGGGACCATGGCGCCCTGCAGGGCGCCATGGTCCCTGACAGGGCGCCATGGTCCCTGACAGGGCGCCATGGTCCCCAATTAGGGCCTGGCGAGGGGTTACAAGGCAAGCATTCAATGTTCAACAGTTTGCATTTGCGATTTCGATGATTGAGTACTGATTTTGGTCATGTTTTCGTTTTGCAGGGTCTCCCGTACATGAGAGAGCATACAGCGGGACACATTCTTCGCACTTTGCGAGACCAGATTCCACGGCTGACTCAGTCAGAGAGAGACACCCTATCGATAGTAGGATTGTGGTACGTGATTCTTATGCCGACCATTCAATTTCATCCTGCGATGCTAATGGCACTGATGGAGAGATGGGATCCTGACTCCTGTACCTTTCACCTACCGGTAGGAGAGCTGACGGTCACACTCGAGGATGTGTACCGTATACTGCATCTTCCTATCAGAGGAGCGACAGTCACATATGCGGCTGATCGGGTAGCAGAGGATCATTAGACGGAGCAGATGTATTGCATAGGGAGAGTCATGCCGAGCGAGACGAGAGGTCGTATCATGGTCAGCTGGCTCTTACATCCTACAGGGGAGATACCACTTCTGAGACGTCTCATGATAGCCATCATAGCATTAGCCATCTGCCCTAATGGGTGAGGAACACACATGCATGGGGGCCTCACATGGTGTATCAGAGGGATGGAGAGACACAGGAGAGTTTATGCATGGGGTCAGAGTATGCCTGCACACCTCTATCATGACCTTGAGGAGTATGTATCCGGACAGGGTTGTAGTTTGATGACATGCACACTTCTGCAGGTGTGGATCTTAGAGCACTTCACATGCACCAGGCCCGTTGGCTATCCACTGAGTATAGCGAGCGAGCGACCTAGGGTGTTCGCTTATCCACTGACCAGCGAGTGGAGGTTTGGAGATTTGTTGTATTGGAGAGTGACTATTGATAGTCTGACAGCCGAGGTGACAGTGTGGAGACCTTACCTACAGATGCACAGATGGGATGGTATGGAGAGATAGTTAGCATGTCTACAGAGGAACCGCCTATTGCAAGGACGATATGCACACATCATAGTCCCTTTCTACTTTGACCGAGTACGGAGGCAGTTTGGACTAGAGCAGTGTGTTCCAGCTGATGTGCCCATCTATACTCGACACTCACGGGTCCTTCCCAGACCTAGAGCAGTAGCGAGACCGACGGTGGATGATATCGAGACGACAGACTTAGAGGGTTCAGATCAGGATGTGGTCATTGACTATTCTGCAGAGCCTGGAGCACAGCGTAGATATGTTTCATGGTTCATGAGATCATATCCAGGTCCTATCTTTCCCCCAGATCATCCGATAGGCTATCCAGGCCCATGGAGACATGGATACCGAGACGAGGATGAGGGATCCAGGTCAGAGGAGCTAGATGCGGGAGAGGGTCATTAGGAGGCGGGAGATCCTGATCCACCTACAGGAGATCAGCCCAGTGACGAGGAGGAGGAGGAAGAGGATGCAGATAGAGAGGAGGACGAGGAGGATGCAGGTGATGATGCAGATGAGGATGAGGATGACGACGAGGAGGATGATAGAGATGATGAGGAGGAGTCGGATGCAGCTCCCCACCATTCGGGAGACGATACCATAGCCCTGGATCCACCTCTTATTCCCCAACAGGGGGAACAGGAGGCGATACGGAGACCTGTCACCAGTACCGTCCAGCCTACACCCATCGTGGAGAGAGTATTTGAGCGAGGGGAGCCTAGCAGTTCGCAGTCACAGATGCTACCATATCATGATCCCTACTGGCGTGAGGGAGATCCAGGTATAGTAGGTTTAGATTGATTGATTAATGCTTTGATGATATAGAATGGTACTAACAAAAATCATTTCTACTGCCACAGCTAATGTGCAGGAATGGCGTTCCTTGATTCAGCAGGCAATGGCAGACATCTCCATGATAGCACAGATCCCTAGTTCCTCACGGATTGCCTATAGGCCTCAGGGGAACGCGGGTTGGCATGAGGATTTGTTTTTCCCATTCTGAGTACAGGTAGACATATGGAGGGAGAGAGAGAGAGTCCTATCCGAGGACCTCCAGCAGGCACGGCAGCGGGAGAGAGTCCTATCAGAGGATCTCCATCAGGCGCGGCAGAGAGAGAGTCCTATCAGAGGACCTCCAGCAGGTGCGGCGAGATCTAGTAGCGGCTCAGACCAAGGCTACCACCTATCGTGTGATCCTTATGGATAGGGATCGTAGGAGTTCCTCATGGAGTCACTCACGATCCGTATTGCATTACACACCCATGGGTCCACCTCCACGGCCAGATAAGGAGGGAGCATCCAGTCGACACTTTCCAGCCACTAGCCCTAGGGATAGGAGATGATTGTATACAGTGACCTATGTTTGTACACGATTCACACATATATATGTATATATACATGCTTCTCATTTTGTCTCAAATGTGTTATCTTTAATGCCTAAAACAATATATATTTTGTTTTGATTAAATCTAATACATTTGGTAAATGTACATGTATGTTCAGAATTTAATTTCTATGTGATTGATTTCTCAATGCTCCATGACTAAATTGATACATGTGTGACTTAATTAAAATATTTAATCAAGTACGACATTGATGATAAGGAAGAAATACGCATTAAGTTTAAGAATCATATAAATTTTTGAACTTAAACACAACATGATACGATTCTACTTAACACATAAAGACACTGTATAATATGCTAGCATAATGAAAATGTAAACCTTTTACAATTTACATTAATGAATTCAAGACAAACTATAAAGTAAGAAGAAATGCTTGTCAGGAACGAAGCAATATAGATCAAACATTTAATTCTATTTTGCTTTAATTAAGAAACACTAACATATTATCCAATGTTGAAGAAGATAGATAAGAAGTGAAGAATTTAAGCATAATATCTACGCAAGTGCATAGCATTGATAGGTTCTTTAAGAGGCGTACCGTCTACATCCGCTATTTTGTAAGCACCTGATCCATAATCCTCAATGACGATATATGGTCCGAGCCAATTAGGACTAAATTTTCCCTTTTCGGCCGGCAAGGCATTCACATTGCGCTGATTCTCATAAAGGACTAAATCACCTACTAAGAAGGAACGTTGAATGACCTTATCATTATAGATTCGCTGTAGAGTTTTGTGATACACTTGGATATGCTCAAGAGCATTTATATGCTGTTCATCAAGCATCTCAAGCTGTTGAAGTCGTTGTTCTCTATAAGAGTCATCATCTACTATACCTTTAAGAGAAACCCTAAGTGATGGAATTTCTAACTCTAAGGGCATAATAGCATCAGCACCATAAACAAGATTATAAGGAGTAGTTCCCGTAGCAATTTGTACACTTGTTCGGTAGGCCCAAAGAGCGTAGATTAGCTGGTTACTCCAATCCTTACCATGCTTATTTACGGTTTTACGAAGAATTTGCTCAATTATCTTATTGGATGATTCGGCTTGACCATTTGACTGAGGGTAATATGGTGTAGAAAATCGATGTTTGATATGATATTTCTCAAGGAATTTCTTCACATCCTTGTTCTTAAACGATGTTCCATTATCTGAGATAATAGTGGAAGGTATCCCAAATCGAGAAATAATGTTTTCTAGAAGAAATTGACAAATCACTTCAGCAGTAGTAGAGCGAAGGGGAATAGCCTCTACCCACTTCGTAAAGTAATCTATTGCGGTTATAATGAAGGTGTGTCCTTGAGATGAAGGAGGAGAAATTTTTCCAATAAGATCCAAACCCCATGTGGAGAAGGGCCAAGAAGCTACTTGGGAGTGGAGTTCTTGGGCAAGAGCATGAATCAGGTTATTGTGTTGTTGACATTGATGACATTTCTTAACAAATGAAAAGGAATCCTTCTGCATAGTTTGCTAATAGTATCCCATACGAAGCAATCTATGGACCAAAGATTTGCCCCCAAAATGCCCCCCATAGGCACCTGAATGTGCCTCTTCAAGAGCAACAGGGATTTCCGACTTGTTAAGACAACGAAGGAGAAGACCATCATAACCCCTTCGATAAAGGACATTAGAAAGGATGATATATCTAGTAGACAGCTTACGGATTCTAGCCCTAGTGTTCCTATTAGCAGAATCAGGGAAGGTACCATCGGTCAAATATCTTATGATATGCGAGAACCATTCATCTGAATCTACAAAGTCACAACATGTTACCAAGCTAGAATCATCTTCAATAGCTAGAGAGATAAGGTGATGAATAACGAAGTTAAGATCGACCATAGGGTCCTCTAAAGATACACCACACACCATTGCATCCGCATGTCGATTATCTTTTCGAGGAACAGGTTCCATGGTATAAGAATCGAAATTTTGTAATAAAGAGATAGCAAGGTCTTTATATTGTGATAATTTGTCTTGTTTTGCTTGATATATTCCTGTTACTTGTCTTATAATCAATTGCGAATCTCCATAGATATGTATGTGTTTTATATTAAGAGCCAAGGCTGCTTTTATTCCTGCTATAAGAGCCTCATACTCAGCAATGTTATTGGTACACAGGAAATTTAGACGATATGATAAGGGAATAGGTTTCTTTGTAGGAGAAACCAGAACAACACCTGCCCCCGATCCCGTACGACACTTAGAGCCATCAAAGTATAACTCCCAAGTTTCATCTTCCTCTATAGAAAGAATGAAGTCATCGGGAAAGGACTCAGGGTTAGGGAATGAAAAAGGTGAAGGAGCCTCCACTAAGTGATCGGTCAACGCTTGTCCTTTGATTGCTCTTTGTGAAACAAATTTAAGGTCAAATTCAGTTAACATCATAACCCACTTAGCTAGACGACTTGATAAATCAGTTTTAGAGAAAAGATGTTTCAATGGATCAAACTTAACCATGACGTGGACTTCTGAATTTAAAAGATAATGTCTCAATTTCTGAGTCGCAAACACCACAGCCAAGCATTGTTTTTCTATCGCAGAATATCGGGTCTCATAATCGAGTAAAGTATGACTTATGTAATACACCGGACACTCCTTACCATCTTTATCATGTTGTGCTAACAATGCTGCGAGAGCATGAGAAGAAGCAGCTGTATACAGGATAAAGGGTTTAGAAGGTTCGGCAGGTTGAAGAATAGGAGGACTGGCCAAATACACTTTTAAATCTTCAAATGCTTGTTGACAATCCTCATTCCATTGAAAAGTGATATCCTTTTTAAGAAGTTGAGTAAAAGGAAAGGTACGATCCACAAGTTGAGACACAAACCTACGAATAGCTTGAATCTTTCCTTGTAAGCTTTTAAGTTGAGAGACATTTCGAGGAGGTGGCATATTAACAATAGCATCTATTTTCTTAGTGTCCACCTCAATCCCACGATGCGAAACTATGAATCCTAATAGTTTTCCACTATCCACACCAAAAACACATTTTCGGGGATTCAAGCGCATGTGATATTTACGAATTCTTTCGAAGATTTGACGAAGGACTTTAACATGATCCATGCGAAGAAAGGATTTAGCCAAAATATCATCAACGTAATCCTCTAAAATCTTATGCATATAATCATGAAAGATAAGGGTCATCGCTCGTTGATAAGTTGCACTGGCGTTTTTAAGTCCAAAAGGCATCATTATCCAACAAAACGTACCCCAAGGAGTGGTGAAAGCGGTTTTGTATTGATCTTGAGGGTTAATTAAAATTTGATTGTAGCCTGAAAAACCATCCATGAAGGATAAGAGGGCATGCCCTGTCGTAGAATCAACTATCATGTCAATGTTTGGAAGAGGGAAATCATCTTTTAAAGAAGCCTTATTTAGATCCTGAAAGTCAGTGCACATTCTTATTTTGTTATCTGGTTTAGCCACGGCGACAATGTTTGAAATCAAGGGTATCACTTATGAGGAGATTACTTTGTTGGGGAGTATCCTTTAACTGAGGGAATTCTTTCACAATCTTATTGTTATCAATCTCTTTTCCAAAATAAGCTTCAGTGTTCAAACAATAAGGGAGTCCCCTATTGTGATGATAACGAGGAAGAGTGTCATAGGCTCCCAAGAACTCAGCTAAAGCATCATCGGTAGGGAAGATATCTAGAGCACAATCACCCGAAGAATCCTCATCAATATACTCAGGGTGTTGTATTGATAAGGATGTAGAGATAGCATTAACACTAATGCATGGTCTTTTAGAGGCTTTAGTACGTCTGTAGGGATTATAGCCAAGTCCAAAGGCATAATGTTGAAAATTAGTCTCTAGAGGAACTCTAATCCCTTGTTCATTAGCACCACAACCTTTTCCATGATACCCATGCCTAGCAAAAATGCGAAAACCACGACCATAGCGATCAGCCATTTCAGGAAGGGAAGGTGGTTTTTCATAAGACAAAGAATCAAACTATTCATAGTTATAGGTGTGAGAAGAGGGAGTTTGAGAAGCGGCCACAAAATTATTACTCATAGCTTCAGGTAGGGTTGATTGTTTTTTAGTTTCTTCTTTCTTTTCAACTTTGTGATTTTCAATTTCTTCCTTCTTTTCAACTTTAAGTTCTCTAGAAGGAATCTTATATTCACCCACAAAGGTAGGATTAAAATCAAGAGATCCCCAATCATCTTCTGCGAGAACCTTCTCAGGATCAAAATCCTTTTTATGTGTAATTTCAAGTCAAGAAGGATTTTCTTCAGGAGTTCCGGGTTCATCCAAAGGATTTTGATCATTGGAAAGCGAAGACTCATTGATAGGTTTCTTGTTTAAAGAGTCATCACTAGATGAGGATGGCTTAGAAGAATCTCCTTTGGAATTAGATGTTTGTAGACAAGCTTGAAAATTAGTATCTCCCATCAAAGTATATGTCTTATTGCTATAAATGAATTTAACTTGTCTATGCAATGTAGAGGGGACAGCTTGCATGCTGTGAATCCAAGGCATAACATGGATAGGAGTAGGCAAAGTAACAGGTCCCACTATGAGAGGTAAGGTGATGATACCCAATGAAGTCTTAGCCACATTGTCAAAGCCACGAATAGAACGAGAGTCAGGCTCCATAAGAGATGTATCCACATTCATCTTATGCAATAGATTGATGCTACACACATTGAGGCCAGAGCCATTATCTACTAGCATTCGTCTTATAGCAGTGTCTTTCATGACAACCACAATCATCAAAGGATCACATTGTTGTTGGACTTCACTATTAGGCAACTCATCTTGTGTAAACACAATTTGAGGTTTAGGATTCATCACAGAGTTAACAAAAGATGCTATATTACTAGATGTATTCGGTGGAGGAACATTTAAATCTTTCAAGGCATCTTGTAACATTCCATGATGAGCGGAAGAAGTTTGAATCAAATCCCAGAGGGATATTTTAGCAGGGGTAGTTTTAAGTTGTTCTATGAGATCATATTCCTTACCCATAACTTGCGAAATACGGGGAGCTTGAGGAAGAATTGGTTGAGGATTAGGAAGCGAAACTGGAATAACAGGAGGAGGATTAGGTTGCTTATTATTTCTGGTATGATAAGTATGGGTAACCGCATGATAACTCTCTCTAGTTATTTGCTTAGCATAATTGTAAGGACTTATAGGTTGTCTTCCTTGTACTGTAATGATTGGTTTATTCGGAGTACAAAAGGAATCATGATCATACCTCCCCTGGACAGTAAGGAGAGGAGTCTTAGGAATTTGAAAGGTGGGAGAAGGATAAGCACCTTGGACTTCAAAGAGAGGCTTTTTATATTCATTCAAATTTATCATGTTAACCAACTTAGAGGTCTTGTTTTTGTTTATAGGTTTTGACAAAGCCACAAAGTCATCAAGAGCATCATCCAACAAAGCATGATCATATCAGTTAAAAGGTTTGTCTTTTGATTCAAAAGGAGACATCTCCTCATAGAGGGGATTATTGAAAACAACCATGTTACTAGATTCAGGGGAAGAGTGGATAGGAATGTATCCTTGAGAGGAATCATTCGACTTATCTTTCTCATCACACCTAAATGGCATAGTAACAAGGTTTATGAGCTTTTGGTAAAATGAAGGTTTAGCCTCCTTAGGGTTTAAAAACTCATCTAAAGCTTCATCTAATTCATCTTGGCTATACTCATAATAATCATCAAATGCATGAACATTTTGCAAATAAAAATCTGACATTTTGAAAAGATTGCATAAAAATTTAAACACACAATGCAAAGAAACACAAGATCTCTTTTTTTTTTCTTTTTCTCTTTTAATGAAATGAAATGAAAACACACTAAATCTAAATCTAGATCTAACAAATGCAATGCAAGAGGAAGCAATGATAGTTTCACGTCGGGTTCACCAAAATGTGTAGGGGAAAAAGCGAGACTAGGTCAATGTACCCTAATCCTAACTTTTGACACACATTGCGGAATATGAAAGAGCCTAGAGATATCGCACAATTGGCTACTTCTTTTGGTGAAAGAGAGAGCCACAGGATATCTATTAGGATTTCTATTCCCTTGTTGAAATTAAAAGCTAAAATGATACAAGTTCAAACCCTAACCTCAAAATGTAAATATGAACTAGTAACAAATTTGCAGAATTGAGATTAAACAATGAACAGCTGTAAATGTAAGGGTAAAATAAGAATGCAGATATGTACCCAGAGTCGAAATCAGACTGAAAATGTTCGGGACGGGGGTGCAGGTGCCACTGTCCTGAAAACTGCACCGGAAACCACTGTTCTGCACCCTGAAACATTGTCTGGAAACTACCGGAAAGCTGTCTGTCCGGAGGACCAGGGCGCCCAGCGCCTCTGTCCCAGGGACCAGGGCGCCCAGCGCCCCTGTCCTGGCAGGACCAGGGTGCCCAATGCCCCTGTCCTAGTCTTCTGAGCTGCAATTGCACACAGAGTTCTGTCTTTGTCTCCTCTTTCCGGATCTATGTCCCACGGTGTCGTCTGAATCCCGAAACCTACAGTAATGTCTGAAAAGGGGGAGGGCGGCTATATAGGGTTTTGCCTTAGTCAAACCCCCGCTTCGGTGATTTCCACCTCCACGAATAGCCAAGTTGTTTTGTAAAATGTATTGTGTGTGCAGACCTAGTGTGTGTGCAAGGTCAAAAATGCAAGAAAGCAAACTAGAGCAACCTAGAAAGTAAACCCTAATTGCTTGTAAATGATAATGCAAATGCTCTAAATCAAGATGCAATGTGATCTAAAGCACGAATAAATGATATATCAAAGCTTATGTAAGGACATGAAAACAATATGAAATCATACCCAACCCTCAAGGGAGGAGTACAAGCCAATCTTCAGTTGGTAATCTCCTATTGCTCTTCAATGTCTTCCAAGCCCTAATTGGATGAATGAATGAATTTGATAGATGCTTGATAGAACGATGTTGAATGTTGTTGAAGTCTTCAAAGATCTGCCCTTTCACTGCATATGAAGTTCCTATAAACAAAAATCGGATCCCTTCAAATGAGGAAAGAGAGCTTTTATGTATGAAACCCTAGGTCGTAAATTCGTATTTTGGCCAACCTAGAGATTGAATATCCTGCCAATTTCTTGGGGTTAAGCTTTATTTTATGATTGGATCGTGCTCCCAAAATTTTGGGAAAAATGTCCGGGACCATGTTGCACGGGCGCCATGGTCCTAACAACTTTTCACCAAATTTTCAGGGTCGTCGGATATGATGGTTTTAGAGAGAATCCCGAAGTTACAGGTGATTTCGAGATGTTTATACCCCGAAACCAAGCCCCCAAGTTCGAAAATAGGACTTAATCAGGGTTTTTTGATTAAGTGGTGTATTTGAGGAATAAAATGCGAAGGGTGTGCTTTAGTGAAAGGGCCCAACTTTATGATGTAGAGAATGATGAAATAAGACCTTAGACCTAATTAATTTGATTAATTAAGTGCTTAAGGAGAAATGCAATGCAGAATGCAAAATGCACTAAGGCGGGTGCTAAACTAGGTGTGAAATTGTACCACCCTAGCGAGTGCATACAATTTACGACGCTACAGGAATTATTACCTTAGGTATGCTCCTATTTTGCCTCCCCACTCGGTTGAAAGCTTAGGTCCATACCCTATAGGCGTCATCCCTTGAGCGCCCTAAGTGCAAAAAATTATCAAAATTTGACTGATTCTATCTCAAAATCCTTTGCACCTATAGACAATCTGTTTTAACCTACAAGGTCACATGAGCACTTCCTACAATAGCCTATCTTGAAGTTTCAAGATTCAGAGCAGTTTTCGTAGGGTAGCAATTTTTCACTTGACAAACAAATTGTCAGTTTCATTCAATGAAAAGTTGCCACGGAGCCAATTTCTCATTCATCTTGTCGGGGGCATGAACCATCAGTTTCAACATGTCTAGTTAGAAATTCTTACCCTAGGCATGCTCCTATATTTCCCTCCCACTTGATGAAACACTTAAGGCCATACCCTACCGATGTTGTCCCTTGAGCGCCGTAAGTGTGAAAAATTGTAAAATTTTGATAGGTTTTGTCTCAAAATTCATGGCACATGAGAATGATCTATTTGAACCTACAAGGTCATGTGAGGAATTCCTACAACATCTCATCTCGGTTTTTCAATATTCGAAGCAATTTTTGTAGGGAAGTGATTTTTCACTTGAAAAAAAATCATTAATTTCATTCAGTGAAAATTTACCATAGAGGCAATTTTTCATTCTTCTCATTGTGGGCACAAACCATCAGTTCCAACATGTCTGGTTAGGAATTATCCTAATTCCCCCCCCCACTTAGTCAAACGCTCAAGGCCATACCCTACCAACATCGTCCCTTGAGCACCCTAAGTGTGAAAAATTATCAAAATTTGACAAGGTAGGTCTCAGAATTCATGGCACCTGCGGATGACATTTTTGAACCTACAGGGTTACATGAGGGCTACCTACAATATAATGTCTTGGATTTTTCAAGATTCAGAGTGGTTTTCATAGGGCAACGATTTTTCACTTTACGAAAAAATCTTCAAATGCATTCAATGAAAAGTTGCCATGGAGCCAATTTCTCATTTTGCTCATCATGCGCATGAACCATTAGTTCCAAAATTTTTGTTTAGGCATTATTACTATAGGCATACTAATTTTTTTTGCACCCACTTGGTCGAATGCTCAGGGCCATACCCTACCGATGTCATCCCTTGAGTGCTCTAGGTGCGAAAAATTCTCAAAATTTGGCAGGTTCAACCTCAAAATCCATGCCACCTGCAGATGATATGTTTGAACCTATAGAGTCACATGAGGAATTCCTACAATATCATATCTCTTATTTTCAAGATTTGGAGCGGTTTCTCTAGGGCAACGATTTTTCAGTTGACAAAAAAATTGTCAATTTCATTCAATGAAAAGTTGGCACAGAACCAATTTCTCATTCTTCTTGTCATGGGCCTGAACCCTCAGTTCCAACACACCCAGTTAGGAATTATTACATAGGGAATTCTCCTATTTTCCCCCCTCACTCGGTCGAATGCTCAGGGCCATACCCTACCAGTGTCATCCCTTGAGCATCCTAAGTGTGAAAATTGTCAAGATTGTATCTCAAAATCTGTGGCACTTGTGGATGATCCATTTGAATCCACATAGTCATGTGAGGGCTTAATACAACATCCTATCTTAGTTTTTTAATATTTAGAGTGGTTTTTGTAGGGTAGCGGTTTTTCACTTGATGAAAAAATCGTGAGTTTCATTCAATGAAAAGTTGCCACTAAGCCAGTTTATCGTTCTGCTCATCATGGGCATGAATTTTCAATTCCAACACATCTAGTTAGGCAATCTTACCCTAAGCATGCTCCAATTTCCCTCCGCCAATTGGTCGAACACTTCAGGCTAAACCCTACCAGTGTCATCCCTTGAACACCCTAAGTGCAAAAAATTATCAAAATTTGATAGGTTGTATCATGAAATCCATGCAACTTGTGGATGATCTGTTTGAACCTACATAGTCATGTGTGGTCTTCCTACAATAGCCTATCTCATATTTTCAAGATCCAAAGTGTTTTTTGTAGGGAAGCAATTTTTCACTTGATGAAAAAATTGTACAATGCATTCAATGAAAAGTTACCACTAAGCCCAATTCTTGTTCTACTCATTGTAGGCATGAACCATTAGTTTCGACACATCTAGTTAGGCATGCTCCCATTCTGCCTCCCCACTCAATTGAACGCTCATGGCCATACCCTACCGACACCATTCCTTGAGCGCCCTAAGTGCGAAAAATTGTCAAGAATTGATAGGTTCTATCTCAAAATTTGTAGCACCTGTAGATGATCTATTTGAACCTACAAGGTTATGTGAGGGATGCCTACAATAACCTATCACATATTTTCAATATTAAGAGCAATTTTCATAGGGAAATGATTTTTCACTGGATGAAAAAATCATCAAATGCATTCAATGAAAAGTTGCCATGGAGGCCAATTCTCGTTTTGCTCATCATGGGCACAAACCATCGGCTCCAACACATCTGGTTATGCACAGTCCCATTTTTCCTCCCCACTTAGTCAAATGCTCATTTCCATACCCTACCCATCTCATCCATTGAGTGCTTTAAGTGAGAAAAATTTGCAAATTTTTTTAGGGTTCTATCTCAGAATCCATGTCACAATAGTCCATCTCAAATTTTCAAAATTTGGAGCAGTTTTCATAGGTTACTGATTTTTCACTTGATGAAAAAATAGTCAGATGAATTCAACGAAAAGTTGTCACGGAGCGCAGTTCTCATTTTTCTTATCATGGGTGCAAACTGTCAGTTCCAACATGTCTGGTTAGGTATTCTTACCTTAGGCATGCTCTCATTTTTCCTCCATCATCTATAGGACAAAAAAATAGATCTAGTAAGTCTCTTGATGATCTCAAAAATTGCATTGCACTGCACTCCTACAATATATCATTAGTATGCATTGTACAATGAATATACCATAAAAGTTCATGGTACATTGAAATCTCGACATGGTATTTGCAACAACAAGTATTACAAAACTTAAGAGGTGCACAATAAAATGGCTTCAAATATTAAAGGCCCTTTATAATATTTACAAAGTTGGATGTGTTTCACAATTTTTTTTATACATTATTATTTGTCTTGATTCCAAGAAATGTTTGGGATGTGGTGTGCGGTCTCGGTTGTCAATTCTTAACTTCAAAACATCCTTTACTTTAGGTGATACTCTAGAGTTAGAGTGCCAAAATTGTTGGATTTCCTCTTTTACATTGTCTATCAACTTCTGATCAACATGTGGAAGCCTCCAACCAAAATCACATGTATCATTTTGAATGGGATCATCAAGTCTTTCTCTTCTTGCAAGTTCTCTATCCAAAATTTTATGATTTGTGTTAAAATCAACACAAGTTTGTCTCATAAAGGAATCCTTCTATGAATGATGGCTTACTAAAGAGGTTGCAATCACTCTTCAAAAGGCTCTCTTATCTTTATACTTCCTATTATTTCCAATACAATTGAGAGGACAAAAAGGATTTTTGACAATAATAGAAATTTTTTCCATCTTCTTGTGCATACTAATCTTCAATTTGGCTAGCAATGGCCTCATCTTTTGCATCTTTAAAAATTAAACCAAAAGTTGGCATTGCTTGGTCAATGTCTTATTGCAAAAATATTGGTTAAAAATTTGTGTATCCCACAACGAAATAGTTCATGTTCACCTCTTTCCTTTGAGATCAACAATAATGTTCTCATCAATTTCAAGTAACCATTTTGTGGTTCAGGTCTTGAATTTGGAATTGTCTTTCGTCCATGAGAGGGTCTTCATTTCTCATATAATTTGGTGCTACATATTGTTCACTTAGTTGAACAATTCCACCTTCAATGTCAAAATTTCCCAAAATTTCACCTCCAATGTCAATTCGTCCATTTTCACGTTCAATGTCAACACCCAATTTTTCACCTTCATTGCAATTCCCACATTTTTACTTTTAACTCCCATATTTTCATTCGTAAATTCAATATCATGTTAAACATTTTCAATATCTATTTCAACATTGTCATTCCCGATTTGAATATTATGTTCAACATTTCCAATATCAAAATCTACATTTTCATTTTGATTTTCAATAACTTTCTCAACATTTTCCTCTTCACTTGAAGTAACATTTGCAAAGGCTTCACCAACATTTGACAGACCTTGTCTTCTCCTCCTACGACCTCTATCTCAATGTCTATATACTTGAATTTTCTCATTTGAAAGCTTTCTTTTACGTTTATGCTTTCGATAATTGTTTTTGATTAAGAAAAAATAGGTTTTGAGGGGACCTGGACCCCCTTACATGAAAGAGTTAAAGAAAAAGAATTAGAGTATCATAAAAGAACCTAGGTCTAAGAAACAAAACTGGTTGCAATCCATAAACAATACAACCCAGTAGCCACAGAAAGACCAGGAAAAGGCCAGTGAGACACTAGCAACAACAACAAACACAAACCACCTACTTAAAAATGTCTAAGGCCTGGGAGGACTCCTTCTCAAGCAGCAAAATGGCCTTGGAAACATCCTTAAGATCTAACAAGTCCTGTGGAAGGGGCTCTTCCACTAGTTTAGTGTTGTCTTGTTCTCCTAGTAGTGCGAGGAGTCATTTTTGAGCTTGAGGCCCCAGCTTCATTTTCCAGATCCACAACATTCTTCTCATTATGAATTCTCTCCAGCCTGGAAACCAGAGTGTTCATATTATCCGCAGAAACTTTTATCGTACCAACACTATTCTCCATTATTTTCTTCATACCTTCCTCAATTTGCATCATCTTCTAGCTGATCTCATTGTTCTTCTAATCATATCTTCTCTTTAAAAGTTCAACTGCCTCACCATTCTTGTTTAAAATCTCTAACATCATACTTTTTCCCCCATAGTCCAAGTAGCATAATCTTTTGTATCCTAGAACACCCTCTTATTATTTACCATCTGCCTATCTTTATGCTGCTTAGGTTCATCGTCTTCAATTTTGGCATTTGTGGCTCTTAAATTTAAGTGCAGAGTCTTAATTTTATGGAAAGTTCAGTTGTTGAAATAGTAAAGATCAATTGAGGAGCTCCTAGCAGTGCCCAATATGTCAATCATGGATTCTGACTTGTCCTATAATTCCTCTAAGTCTAAATATATCGCCTTAGAATCTTGTGCTTCATACTCATGCAGAGATGACTTACCCTCCTCCTTAGCATCAGACATATATAGCCATGGAATTAGCCCCCGACTTAGGAGGTGAACTGACATTCTCCTCCTCCTCAGAGTCAAACTCCCTAGGATCATCACTTGGTTCATGCTCCTTATCATCACCAGAGTCATTTTGAATTTTCTTAGCCCTGACCTTACAGTACTCATAAATCAGGAGGATAAGACCTTGATGGGCAAGAGGACTATCTTTAGGATTTTCAATGTAATCCGCACCATTATCATTCATAGAATAGGTGATATAATAACAAACATAAATCTTAATGTCATGGCAAAAATGGTTTAAAAGGATAAAATGATAGATGTAGATTTTAGTAAACCTACCATCAATAGTGACATACTCCATAATTGCCTTAGGTATTTTCCTCCAAAATAGTTTAATTTGAAAAGGGGTAAAGTAAGTTTTGTTTAACTTTGCCAGATTATTCCTCTCCACATCAGATCTAGGGAAGGTCTTCATAACACTATCAGACAACTTCTGATCCATAAAGAACTTCACACCTTCCATGGACATACCCATCACCTCCGCAATTAACTCCTCATCCAATTTGATAGTTTGGCCAAACAGGGTGACTTTATTCTTAGAACATTCCTTAACAAATACTTTGGAGGCATGATCCTTCTTACCATGCAACTTCTCCATAACACTAGACACCCCTCCCTTCTATAGTCTCCTCTAGATTTTCTTTTCCTTCTTCCAAGCCTAGCAACTCGAGGGTTAATTCCTGTTGATATTGCCTCCCATGGTGATGACCAACCCAAAGATATAAATCACAATCACATGCTAAAAACCTTGACAGTGAAAATAGGGGAAATGAAACTTAAGAGACTCTGCAGTGAAATCAACCCATAAAGCATGCGGAAGGAACCAAATCATCCCACTTAGAAACATCCCCCTATCAATATAATAATTTGCATTCCTGCACTCATTAGCTATATTCAATATTAGATGAGGAATTGATACCATCAATTTGATAAAAAATTAAGTGCCCCTTCACCTCAAAAGGTAATGCACCCTCAATTTGGCACGAAAAAGAGGCAATAGAACTAACTCCAAAGTTAGCAAAGAAGTTTTCCCACCTATTGGCTTCTCTAAAAATATGAGTTATAATACAATCCTCAAAGTCATAAATAATCTTAAGGGAATTAAGAATGATATTATTAATATTCCAAGAGGGCTTGGTAAGTCTTTTGAGACATCTAATAATATTTAATGTCCCCTTTAGTCCAAACTTTATTAATTTTTAATTGTCTATCAACTTTGAGGATTTCCAAAACTCCCATGGCCTCCGCTATGTGATTGGACTGAATCTGCAAAGGAGAAGCAATAGCAACCACACAAATACTAGCAGAATCTCTTATAATACCTCCACATCCTACCCTACCAAGGTTCCCCTTAGTAGCATCATCAAAGTTAATTTTCATCCATCCTTCTGAAGGGTAGTACCAGACAATACCATCCCTACTCTTTTTAGCTTTGTAGTTACATATGTCAACTTGAAGCCCCCATATCCTAGCAACAATATTATCCTCCTCCTTGAAATAGGAAGAAGAAATAGGCCTAGCATCACCAATAGATAGGTTCAAGTTCTCTCTAGTAGTTTTGCAAATTTTCTCAAAAACAATCTCAGAAGAATGAGTCACATTTCCGAATATAGGATTGTTTCTTTCTTTCCAAACCTGCCAAGACACAAAAGGAAATAACAAAGACCAAAGATTTTTCAAAATGGGATTAGAAGAGGGGCACTTCAATTGAGTAAAAAAATATTCTACCTTCTCAGGAAAGACCCAATCAATACTCCAGAGATTAAGGATTTTGATCCAGATATCATAGGTAAAAGGAAAATGGAGAGAAATATGTGAAACAAATTCACTATCATTAAGGCACAAAAAACACCTATTCGGTAATTGAAAACCTCTCCTCATGAGGTTATCTAGAGTAAGGATTTTATTTTGAAGAAGTAGCCAAAAAAAGAGGTTGATTTTTAGAAGTAGAATCTTAGACCAAGCTTTGGACCACATAAGAGGTTCTTTCAATGATTGTTTTACTTAATCATTTTAGGGTTCTACTTTCTATTATGGAGTTTATCACACTTGATGGTAGATACACTAGGGTTTATAATTGCAACTTTGTTTTACTTAATCATTTTAGGTATAAAGATAAAATTTCTTTTCCCTATTATCTTTTCTGTGCCCTTAATGCAAGGATAAAGGATGCAATTTCCAACCCCAGTATTAACCCTACAATGAACAAAGGTTTGATGGTGATTCTATATAATCAGATCAAGAACACGACTGCCCAATTTAACATCGCTGATATTTCTGAATTGGATGAGGATTTTGATGACTTTGATGAGGAGGAAGGAGATGGCTATGAAACAGAAGCGAAGATAGAAGATGACCCCCAAATTGTTGGGTCAAGCAGAAGAAATAAAAAAATAGAGCAGGGGAAACACAAGAAAGGTTTTGCCAAAAAGAAGCAGAGAGAGGAGGACGATAGCTAGTGTGAGGATGTGTATGGGACTAACAATGACATGGACACTAGAAGTGAGGGGGTCCAAACCCTTGTGAGCTTGAAGAAGAAAAAGAAGACCTCTAAAAATAAGGAGGCAGGCACCAAGGACCAGTCGCATCTCAGGACTAATTTAAAGGAGAAGGGATTAATGGGTGAGGACATGACAATGAAAGAAGCTCAGAGCTCTGAGGATAGGGAGGCTGGCTTGGAGGTTAATCTTAATACTACTAGTGATAAGAACTAGGAAGAGAATCACTTGAATATTGATCTTTGCATCAATAATGGAATGGAAGGCATCAAATAGGTGCTTAGATGGGCACATAAGGAAATTGAAGGCATCAAAACTAAACAAGCTCAAGAAGCAGGGAAAATCAAGACATTACAAGCTATAGGCTCCAGAAAGTTCAATTCCCTTATAGAATGTCTCAGTGAGCTCACTAGGATGATTGGTAATGCTGAGGAGATTATCAACGCCAACCATAATAGCTTTCTTGGCTTGGAAAATAGAGCAAGTGCAACTGAAAAGAGACTTGATGGTATTGAGCAAACTCTCAAAAAAATAGGGGAGCAAAGACACAAGATTTTGAAGGCTGCCTCGGGCAACATGAAAGCCCTGATCAGAGAACTACCAAGGGGATAAGGTCATGGTGGGCATTATTGATGTTAAGGATGACACCCCAAATGATAGGGACACAGGGCCAGGGAGAAGAATGAGAGCTAGCACTAAAAAGATGCAAAGCCACAGTAAGGAAATCGAGGAGATTAAGCAGGCAGTGGACAACATGGAACAGATAGAGCTTGAAGTGGTGGAGATGCTTCAGAAATTAACCTAATCCTTTTCCTGGACTACAGTCACCCTTTTTTTGGTTTCTAATCCATGTTCTCTCATTTGCTGGCATTTGGTTCACCAAGTGTCTTTCCTTAGTTTGTTGTCTTTTTGTTGTGCTGTAATGTTTATCTTTTGATTTTCAGACTATAATGGGTTTCAGGGGCCCATCAAAACTTGTTTTCCCATATTCAAAAATATCAGTATGTCCATCTCAAATAAGTTATAACAATAATCATTTCCTAAAACATATAAGCATAAAATAGTCCAATAACATGGATCACATGAATGTATCCATACACATGCACACCAATGAAATAAAACACACCTAATAAGTCAAATATAGTCTAACTAGCCAAAGTAATAAGCATCTAAAGAAAATAATGGAGGGGTACTACATCATTTTTTGAAGATTTGTATGAAAGTTATAAATACTATGGCTATATACTACTATACAAGAAAGAAGAAACCAACAACCTATTAAGTAGTTTATCTATTTATAACAACATACAAATATTTTTGTTTTTAATTGTTCTTTTATCTTTTTATTTATTTTGAATACTCTATTTATTCAATGTGGTGCCATATCCATTTTAAATCTTGGGCATATGGGTTTTGTCATGTGTGGGTTGTGAATAATGTAGGTTGTGATTCAATTGTGAGTAGTACTAGTAATTTGTTATGGCAAAAGAAGTGAGTAATATTATGACAAAGTATAAAAAATTGTGAAATATTCTCAAGACAATTTAAAAGAAAAATCATATCAAAGAATCTGAAGGTTTCCTTTAATTGTATAAAAATATTTGTGTTTTTTATTTTGAATACTTTATTTATTCAATATGGTAACAAATCCTTTTTTAATCTTAGGTATATGAGTTTTTTCATGTAGGTTCTATTTAATGTAGGTTTTGATTCAATTGTGATTAGCACTAGCATTTTCTTATGGCAAAAGAAGTGAGCGATATTGTGGTAAAGTATAGAAATTGGTTTAATATTCTCAACAAAATATCGAGAAAAAAAATTGCATTAAAGAATCTAAGGTTTCTTTAATTTTGTTTTCATTTCAAAAGGAGATAATTTAACACATTAAATTTGATTTATATTCCTTTATCTATAGTTAAATTAAATGAAAAAAAAAATTATGATTGGGTGTCTCACATGGATTTTTTTCTAATACTTCAAAATTGTTCTGAAACCATTCATGATAGTGAACAAAGAATGGAAATCCCTAGAAAAGATACAGAATATTGAGATTGAAAGGATAAAAAGACAACAATACAAATCAATATTGCATTTTTTGAGAAAGTTTTTTTATGGGTTCATAATGAAATAAATGAACTGAAAGTATTGGATATTTTGAAACTTACATATGTAAATTTAAGAGATGTTTAAATTCTAACTCTCACCATAAATTTATACAATTTTAAAGTATTAGATTCACAAGAAGCAGCCACCCATCTAAGCAAATATAATGAAAATAAAAATGAACTTGCTAATCTTGAAAAACATGTACATAAAAAATATTTGATGTAGATGATAAATTACAAATATAAAACATAGAGTTATGTGTTAAGGTAGTGGATAAATAAAAATGTCAAAGTCAAGAAAAGGGACTCCCTTAGTAATGAGCCTCAAGACTTCATAATAAAGTAGAAACAATACTACAAATAGATATAAATGAAACAAAACACACTCCATTGAAGGATCATCATGATGGTAGGAATAAAAGTAAAGAGAAATTTAATTATTTCATGGCATGTTAGGTCACAAAGACAATGAATGCTACAAGATGATTAGAGATATAGAAATGAAGAATTTTTTTACAAAAAGTTGTGATTCTAAAAGTAATTCTCTGTATTGAATTTAAATCAAATTGTTCTTATAAGGATGCTTAGGTTATGATTGTAGTGCTACACAATGTGTCACATAATCAGGAATGATTTGAATAATTAATAAATAATAGTACTAAAGAGAAAATATATTTAGGATATAATAGTGATCTATAAGATAAAAAATGTAGGAATGTTAATGTTGATAATGGTGTGTTAAAAAATATAAACCTAGTTCTCAAAATGGTCTTTTTTTTTTTATATCTCAAATTGCAAGTAAAGGGTATAAGATTGAGTTGTATAATAATAAACTTTTATTAAATATGTGAATGACAATTATAAATATATTACAATCGATAAAGTGGAGAATTCAATATATCAATTTCACAAATTTAATTATATATGTTGAAAGGAGCATATGTATGCTATTGTGAAATATGATGATATGCAAAGATTACGACATGAGTGTATGTGCCTTGTATCCTATCAAAGTTTCAAGCTTATGGAGAAATTAAATATGGCACGTGGACCTCTAAAATACTCACCAAGATACAAGCTATGTGAAGGATGTGCAATGTAGAAGAAACATAGGGGAATTTTGCCACAAGTTTTACTTATCTCAAACTATTTAGTAAGATACTCACTAGCACTTGCAACTTTAGAGGGTATAAGGAATGTGGTAATAGAAAATTAAAAGGAATTCCATCATCATCTTCTCGCTACATTCAACCATTATTATCCTCACCTTTAATTCCTTTAGGATTTTCCATGGGCCAATTTTTTTTTGTTACACCTATAAAACAAGCATATGTAGCTAAATAATAAATTGACCCATATAAAAGTAGCAGATACAATGTAATTTTTGTAATGAAATACCGATTCATGTCAAAATATAGAAATATTACTCATTTGTTGAACTTAAAACAAGCCATTATAAGAAATAATTTTCTAGATTAACATCAATAACTTTTATTAATAATATTAGAGTTCAAAACGAGCAAAGCTAACCAAAAAATTTCAAAGCTTTTGACATTTAGAAAACAGTCTTTATATGGGCCCTATAATTACTTATTAGTTTAATTGAACCTTATAAATAATGATAAAATAAAATTTTAAACTATTTTGGAATTTTTAAGGGTGGTTCAGAAGAGATATTCTCCAACTCAATATTTAACTAGGGCTAAGCAAAACACTCTACCTAGGTAAGTACTTGTGTGCTTTAATCTTACTTTGAAGATAGATCATGTGACCCAATACATATATTCTCAAATCTAACTTTGCTAACCAAAACTCCTTGATCACTCAAAAACTACATGCAGACCTTATTTTTGAAGATCAAGGTGAGTAACTAGCATGCCTATTTAGATCAAATTAAGGTGTAGGAAACTTCCCACACTATCATAAACTCCTATATACATCTTTAATATTTGTTGAGCTAAAATCCATATTAAAATTTCGTACATATCACATGACCTATAATAATGTTAACAACTCAAAAGTTAGTAATATATAATAAACTATATCTTCTTCAAACATATCATTAGAATTATCTTAATATTTGTACGTTGTGGTCTTAATGGAAACAATAAAAGCTTTAAAATAATTAACCAACACTTACACATACTTGAAATCAAGATAAAGAACTTTAATTATTTTTCTAACTTTCAAGAATAATCTATTCATAGTTCTTATTTATTCCTTATAAAAATGAACCTTATACAATGACAGATTATTTCTCTTCTATTTCGAAGAAGTTACAAATACGTCTCGCATTTTCTCCACGATCTACAGTATTTCTGCGGGGTCGTCTGGTGCGACCATATCTCTTTGGAATCGCTCAAGTTGTCATTATCATACCTAACAACGTGGCAAGAGATATGGTGCGACCATATCTCTTTGGAATCCCTCAAGTTGTCATTATCATACCTAACAACGCGGCAAGAGATATGGTGCGACCATATCTCTTTGGAATCCCTCAAGTTGTCATTATCATACCTAACAACGCGGCAAGAGATATGGTGCGACCATATCTCTTTGGAGATTTTGACCATAGCGCTTAGAAAGATGAAGGCGGGGAACGTGAACCATATTTCCATGTCAACGTCTTAGTCTTAGTGTGACGGCTGACCAACTCCTGTCTATGACCGATTACCTAATTCACTATATTTTTTTATTAATTCAAGTTTAATAAAGTCATATGGGATTTAGTTTAACTTATTAGGATTTATAATTATTCTATATATAATTTTTCCAATTCATTTTTGCAGTTTAAAGAATTATTTTGGTAGTTTTTATTCTTTTCATTTTTATAGGCTTAAAATAAATTTGATTGGTTAATTGTAATAAAGTTGTTTGGATATTTGAGTTTATATTATTGTTATAAACTTTGTACAAATAAAATGACATTATATATTTAGTGAAATCAAATTCAATGAATATGTTTCATATCTAAAATTAAATTAAATATTTAGTAAAAAAATATAAAAAATAAAGACATTTCAATTAATAAAGAGTTTTTGTAAGTACCAAATATTCAAATCATTATATTCTCAAAATTTTCATACCTAATATTTTATTTTATTCTCCTTCCTTCCTTTATTTACACTATTTTAAAATAACTCTATTTTTATTTAATTTCTATATTTTGAGTATTGATATAATTGATTTGATTTAATTTCTTATTTATAGAGTGTTAAATATCAACTTAATTATATTCTCATATATTCTGGTAAGTTCAAACTATTCAAATATAACATGAATGCAATTTCTCATAAAAATATAACATGTATTTCTAAAATAAATTATTGAATAAATCAGTTTAAAAATAATTAAAATATTAAATGGAAAGAATATATTTCTTCTCTATATTAGATATGAATAAGATATAATAGAATTATATCATGGAATGTTTAATATATGGTGAAATTTGAATTTATTATTTATCATATATCTATGTTTATTACATTTCAACAAAAATATTTTAAAATTTAAACTTTTGAATGTCATATCCTTACTAAGGTATATTCTAGGGCCTCTTGGAAAAGTGGAAAATTATATGTTTTGTCTCACACAATTTTCTCTTCTTTTAACTATTTATTAAGGATACACTATAAATAATATCGATCACACATTCTTTTCATCCTACCTTTAAATACTTACTATAATTAAAATTGCATCACTGTGAGAGACAAGTCCCATTTGACAACTATCATGTTTGGATGAGTTATATAGTCCTACTATAACTTAGTCTATCTATGAAGGAATAGATAAAATGGTAGACAATAGGAATATTATGAATATCTTTGTTTGTGATATAGTATTGCAATATGATAGCTTTAAACTATTAGAAATAGCATATCTACCAATGTCTCTCAATATTTTAACTTTAGAAATGATTTTTTGACATAAGAAAGAAAAATGTTGAATAATGAATATTTTTCTATCTATATTATTGTAATTATAATGTGTGCATTTATTTCTATATTCTAAATTGATTTTATGTTGATGGAAATATTTTGTGGCCAAATTTTCTTCTTGCTCTTTCTCTTCTTCATAGAACATGAACTTCTATTTGTTATTTTTAAAAGATGATACAATGGCTTACCCTCTCTATAATGATGTTATTATTTGATGTCTCCATTCTACTAATTCAACTATTCATAGTTATTGCATATTTCTACTTCATTCATAATGTTATTTGTTCTGATATTTATCATTTAGATACCCTATTTGGCTCATTTTATTGTTCCATAATTTACTAATAGGCATCACATATTATCTCTTTTACACATATCTATTCCTTAATCATAATAGATAAGTGTAAAATCAATGCAATAATTGATAATGGCTTTGTAGCATCACTTAGAAATAACTATTATAAATATTGTCCTATCAAAATAAGGTTTCACTTAGACTATGAAACCCATCTTCTAGTAATAGACTTTTATGCTATTGTTCATGGTTGTGTTGTCAATCATGAGAAATTTATGTATGCATTGTTAGTACATTTCGGTTTCATAGTACATATATGTTTACAAATGATTTCATATTAATCATAGTTATAGTGATATTATTTGAATGGACATATTACTTAGATGATTTTATATTTCCTCTATTTGTGTATATGGTTTAACTCTTTGAATCAGTGGTTATGATGCATTTTGTATCACATGAATTTATCATCTTCTATCTTGGAAATTCATTTTGTTTTTCTACCTTATATTAGATTACGAAGATAAATGAGAACCAAAACATGTCCAATAGTTCAAATTGAATAACATATCAAATGAGGCAATCAAGAAGGGTATTTAAAAAACTTATGATTCATTGAAGGCCATGTAGACTCACAATTGAGAAGCTCAAGAGTATCTAAGAGAGCATAAATAAGTCGTACAACGCCACCAAAACAATATAAAACTATATAAAGTCCGTTAAAGGTCGCCATGAACTAACAATGCAGATTTTTTAGAGTATATGATCAAGTAAAAAACATAAAGGAATGGTAGAGAATTACATATAGATGCACAATCTACCAAAAATTTTTAACTTTCACAATATACTTCCACACTATTCCACCCAATTGGTTTGTTGATATTTCAATTATTTTGAATAGACCTCACAAATTCTAGTACATTATCACCATCATATCTAACTTGATCATCGTGATTCCCCAAGTCCTTCTACAAAATATCATGTGAGTAATTCTTGTTGTACCTCATCTAGTACTCCACATAGTTCCTTAAGAAGAGTTCATTTTTCTCTCTAGTAAAGGGCTAGTGCATAGCATATTGGACCTAGGACCTATTGAAGTCAACCTTTCTAGTGGGTAGTAGCTTATGAAACTTTTCTTTACAAATCTCGAAGGTAATGGTCACATACATAGAAATATCATAAAAAATGAGCCTTCTAGAAAACATGGTAAGAACCCTCCTCTTATCTAGGAACCAATCCTTATTTCTATATTTTTATAAAAGCCAGAAGATTTTAGTGAAAAGAAAAAGACAAATAAATTAAAATATTTTCACAAACTTGACACAACCAAAAAAGGATTTCATGCGAAGTTAGATTTACCTAAAAACCCCATCCCGTAAAATCAAAAAAGAAGAAAGCCAAATCTCTTTAGCATAAAAATAGTAAACAAATATGCTTCACAATATCAAGAACTTTATAAATGGGGTAGAGGTTCATATTAGAAGAGTGCACATAGAAAGGAGTTTTTTTAAATAATAGTAAACTCTTTAAGAAAGTTTTTTTTTTTTCGTAACAGTATTAATGCTAAGGTGCTTAAATATTTTAGACCATTGATTAGAAGAAAAATCAAGGCTTCATAAATTATTAAGGTGTTTTGTCATATCCTAGAGAGAACCATAAATCATCTTGTAGGTGGCTTTATGTAATCGTGTACCATCCCACCACTTATAGTTATGAAGCATGTCATTATTGTTGCTAGGTTGAATAGGTAATACAAACACCTTGGAAGATTTCCTAGGATGTATGTTCTCCATTGAGTTTGAGGTTGATTTGATCAAGTTGTTCAGCTAGAGAAGCCAAGATTTCTAATGGCTATTTCTTAATATAATTTAAATTATTTATATCTTTACTGAACTAAGATTTAGTGAATCACCCTTCCAACATAGAAATAGGCTTGTATAAACTCCATTAGATTAATCTTGAAAGAAAAAAAAAATCTCTATATAAAAAAAATAACAACCTTTAGTCAACATCTTAACTTTCTCCCAAGCTTCACATACACTCTTTAGGGCATTGGAACCAAAAAGAAAATGTGGAACTTTCCAAATAATGACTCATAGAGGTGAATATGTGCAATGTAAATAATGTGACTCTATAAAGGGAAAATTATGTTCCCTTGAGAGTCTACTTCACAACATACATTTAGATATCTCCAAATAGTTAAACTAGTAAACATATCTAATTATAGATAATTAAAACAAACTTTTGACCATTGGAATGGAAAATGCACATGATAGAAAGTCTTTGGTTTACATGTCTTGGCCAAGGATACTAGTCCAATAATTAGATGTCTATGTAGCATGTTGTAGTCTCATACGAATAAAAAAAAAGAATTTGAAGGTTTAAAAACCTAACTTCATTCTTTGACCAATCTACAAAACTTGGAAGTTAGAAATGTAAAATAAAATATTAAATAATAGAGATGTAAATAATTAAAATAAAAGAAAACCTTCGTGTGGTTTAATGTCCTGAATAAACCTATACACAAGAGGAAGGGGATAATTGTTTGGGGTTGTTTGGATACTTTCCTTAGCCATGTACCAATTTTTATTTTTCCACCTCCACAACAACTATATAGATCTATAGATTCAACAAACATATATAAAAATAAATGTTTTTATAGAAATGAGATTTGATGAATCCATAAATTCTTAAAGAGACAAGAAAATTAAAATGGTATTGCTAGACAGGCGTGAGAAAACCAAGAGAGTTGCAAAGACTATTGTGAGAGTTGGATATTTCTATGTGGAAAGTTGTTAAATATATATATATATATATATATATATATATATATATATATAGAGAGAGAGAGAGAGAGAGAGAGAGAGACAGAGAGTTGTGGGTGTGTGTAGAATTTTAAAGATGTTGTATAGAGTCAAATAATGGATTTAAGAGTTAGAGTATGAGGGAAAGTAATATATGTCAAGCCATTTCAAATATTTTGAGTTATTTCTACTAACCTCTGTAGGTGACAAGTGGTGAAACTCTAAAAAATAACCTTTCAATGTTATGATATCTTGTGATGTTAGCACAATGCGTGGATGTCCGTGTAGCACACTTGTGTCAACACAAATCATGTTAAAAAATTGTAGGAGACTCATGTAACACATGGTTAATGCAAAACTAATGTAGAAATGTAGGTATTGAATAAGTGCCTTGAAGATTCTAAGAGGGAAAAGGCTAATGGAAGAGGCTAAAATGAGCCCAATCAAATTCAATGGGAATGGACATTAATATGGCTACAAAAGTGTAGGCGAAATTGCAAATGGGTATGAAATTTTCAACTCTAAAATTTGCCCCCACTTTAGCAAGAGTATGAATCGAAATGACTAGGAAAGATAAAGGAAAGCTATTGAACATAAATAACACTTCAATGCTAAAATGATATTGGATAGGAAGAAGAAAACTATTTGAACTAAGGAACAATGTCCCTAGGGTGAAGAACTACAAATAAAAATGCATTAAATTGAAAAATGTGTACAAGACAACAAAGTTACAACCTGATAAATAAATAGATATATTGACAATAACTTTTATAGCACAAATATGAGAAAAATTAAATTACAAAAAACAAATTATAGTTTCTTGAGTTAGAAAAGTGAAAGAGGCATCTATGAAAAAGGTTGTCTCAATATTATGCATCATCTACAAGTACAATAAACATAACACATAAAATAATTATAAAATGAAGAGAAGAATTTGATGATTGATTTCTTCAAAGAAGAATAGAACCAAAAGATAAGAAATCAAGTAAATACCAAAGAGGCTACATGACTCAATCACTATGTTAATATATCACTAGGGGTCATGGAGATCATAATAATTAAAAACATAGATCATATTATTGCAAGTTGTGTGATGTTAAGTGATCAAATATTAATAGGTTCAACGTCATTCCAAAGGAAAGTTAGTACCAAATAAGACCCTTAGTAGAACCAACTTCTCTGCAGAAGAGGGCAATTACTGATAGAGATTAATATCTCATAATTTAAATAGACATTAGGTAGGACCACCCTAGCTATGGAGGAAAGCAACTGCAAACATAAGGCATGACAAATCTCACTTTAGAGGAAATATTCTATAGACATGATCAATTTTGATAAGTTCCATATAGGGTAAGAATAGACACTTGCCATAGTGGCAATAAATACAAAGTCACCACATTAGGAAAAAATTCAACATGCACCATTGTATGTGAAAGAGTAGATAGTCACTAATATGGGTGATAAATAGACATGGTGAATGTAGGAATGCATAGGTGAGAGGAATATGTATGCCCCTTAAAATATTATCATATTGACTATATTGATATTTGAAGGTAAAGAAGGAGAGAACAAAGAAAAGAGTGAATCTTCAAGAGGGATGTACACCTCTGAAAAAAAAGTTGTCGCTTAGCCCAAGCATATAAGAGAGGATAACTTACTTGAAAATATTATGTCACTACCTTAGAGAAAGTATGGCAACTTGAAACATTCTACCACCATGAATAGAAATGAGAAAGAAAAACTATGAATGTCACATAATGTGGAGTGAAACAATATAATAAAGGTGTAAGAACCTTGAGAGGGAATATACAACATGTAAAAAAACATGATAGAGATAAACCTTGATATCACTTGTCACGCAAAGAAGAAGAGACAAGTGTATCAATAAATGAAGCATTGATGACACCAGAGTCAAGAGGTTGTTCAATATTATCTATCATGGCCTTACATTCACTATTTGAAGGGCCAAGAACTTGATGATATGCGCAAAAAGAATTAAAATTCTTATGTGTAGTATAAGGAAGAGTAATCCTTTGAGAAGCCACAAAAAAATATTCTCTTTGCCAAATAAAGGATGAGTAGTTGAAATAAACCTTTTCTCTTGTGCATAAAATTTTGACTACTCATAAGAAGAAGAAGACATAGAGACATTAGAAAATGAGTGAGGGGATGGAGATAGATGAGAGGGATTTTAACCTAAACCAACTATAAAAGAGTGCAACTTTGGTTCCAAAGGGACCTTAACTTTGTGTTACATAAGCCCAAGATAGTTTTATTTGTATCCATGCTTAGAAAGAATATTGAATCATGTACCATAACATGATTGTAACTCTTCAAAAGAGGGATGATCGATATTAATGACATAATCAATAGTGTTCCCATTATCACACAATATAAAAGGGTAGTAATCTTTAATGGAAAGTGTACTGTTAAAAATTGTGTCAATAATAAACAAACACATAGATGAGACAATTGATAAAAGGGAAAGAAAATGAAGATTAAGAAATACAAACTATGCTCTCTTGAAATATTTTGTCTTCCTCTAATATCAAGGAACGTGAAGGTGTATATAGGTGGCTCTTAGCAGAAAGCAATGACCATCAAGATGACAACTCAAGATATTAGTAGCTACATGATTCTAGAATAAATGCAAGGTTATGATAGGATGATACTTAAATTATGCTAAATATACTAAAAGATCAAAATGAATTAACTAGAGTAATAATGTATATTTAAACTAAGATGAAAGGGGGTGTTATTGTTCCAAAATGAGGGATATTTATACAATTTCCAAGGCCAAGGTTGAGGTGGCAGTGTTAGCAGCAGCAAAGAAGGAAGACTTAGAGGGGGGGTTGAATTAGTCTTCACTGAAAAAGATAACTTTAAGCATAACAATGAATATAACAAAGTGCAATAGTAAACAAATAACTAAATTGACAACACAACACACAACACCAATATATTTACGTGGAAAACCCAGTTAACAAAAAAAACATGGTGGGAACATACCCACAGTAATATGATACTCTACAGTAGTATGTGAAAATATTACAATGGGGAATGCACATGTATTTAGGCACACTGCCTAGAGCTCACTACTCAAAATATATTTTCCTAGAAGGCTACAACCCTCATGGAAGTATCATTGACTTGTAACAATCTTCTGACTACATTTGTAAAGAAATAAACTGAAAGAACAGCATCTCCAAATGCCTGATTACAGTTTCGGTTAAGCACAATTGTCTACCTTGCAACACCAATCTCACCTCAACCTCAACACCAAATGATAAATCGCTTAATCCCACATACACCACTTTTTGATAATGCAGATGCAATACCAATGACCAAACTACATGAATAACTCACCTATATATACAATTCATTGACCTTGAGAACAAGTTTGGCTAAACCCTCAACCCTCAATTTCAAAATTACATCACATGATACAAATATTGACCACTCGACCAATATAATGATTTTCATGGCATAGTATGGACCTAATTCAAATACCCAAGTGATCAACTCCACCGGAAATCATGCCAAATCAATTAAATTAATTAAATCAATGCGAATTTAATTAATTGGGAAGGGTTATTAATTAAATAATTGTTTACTTAATCAATTTTCTCTAAACCATTTTTGAGTTTATACATTTTTTCCCTCTTTGAAGCGATGTGTGACAACATGTTGGTTCAAATAAACTTTTGTATGATGCTGATTTTATTTGATACGATGCCCTAGATGCTAATTGTTGGATGACAATATGAGGACACCCCCTCAGAAGATCAATTGAGAGAATTGATGATTTAAATTGAATGTATTTGATTCTTACAAATTTGGTTGATGAAAGTGTCAGTTCTTTGATTTCGTGCTTCATACTTTGTAGTATTGTTTGTACATAGGAAGCTTAGCCTGTATGATTTAGGGATATTATAGCCCTGAGGCATTATGAATAGGATTCCTACACCTGATCCAAGTTGTGTGTAAGAGCCATCAAAATATAGCTCCCAAGTCTTATTGTTGATGGTGAGAATATCTATATCATGAAATTCAACATTAAGTACTAATGTTTATATACATGGTCTATTTAATAGTTGATGAATGAGGAGGACTTAGCATAGGTCCATGATGGCACTTTGATGTTCATTTCATTTGGCCTTGATAGCTATACGGTACATATATTATTGCACCTAATCGTTTACATTTTTATTATACATACATGCTGGTCATTTAAATTATAATTAATTAAATTATATAGTAAATTGCATGTTTATCTTATTTTACTCTTGTACAATAAAAGTAGTGCAAGTGTGGTGCTGCATGATTCGAGCTTTGGTAGTGCAGTCAGAGATGAGGGAAAGATAATTCAATGCAAACATGATTGAATTAAGAGTTTAAATAACTTATAATGATTATACATGTTTGCATAGATTGATAGTTTCACATACTTGTCATCTTTATGTACAAAGAATTGTTGGTTTCACATCCTTGTTGACTACACCCACTAGACCTAAAGAAGTGGAAGAGATGCCTCAAGTACATGTGTTTATTTTATTGTGTTTAGTAGATATAATTTGTTTTTGTTATCAAAAATTATATTCTAACTTGTATCAATGTTATTTTTGTGAGCATATGTAGGTTGTCTACGAAAAGCTTGATGAAATACTTACTCTACCAAAGACATATTCGAGGACTCCTCCCAGGATGAAGATGAAACATGGAGATGAGATAATCAAGAATTCAATTTTAGATTTCAATAATAGTTCAATGTATATGAATTTTTATGTTAACTTTTTGAATGTAAATTATATAATATAACTTATCTCAATTGTAGTTTGATTTTTCTTGCGCAGGATCCTTCAGAGACAAGCAGTGTTGCGAAGAGGATCGATTTTGATGACCCATCAATAGTTTAGGAGGTTATAGAATATTTTGGGATACTCACATATATAGTTGCAATGTATATTTTGTATATGGACATAGATTTACATATATCAACATACATTTTGTTTGAGTTGGCAATTAAGTTGTATTTGTATATGGACATACACTTGTAATTATTCGATATTTTTATATATAGAAGCTGAGATTCGATATAACTTGTTCCTCATGTAGATGGAATCATTATTTTAAACTTTAATCTTCAATCCAATAATTAACAATGGTTAAATAATTAATAATAGAATGTTGTTTGTATAATCTTAAGTGTTAAATTTAGTTTCCTTTGGAAACTTCACCAAATTTAATGATGATATTGGTATTGTTATTAATCATAACATGGATTCTTAGTAATGACAAATGAAAAGTAGCAAATCATCTTCTATAGCAAAATGCAATTTTTTCATAATCAATTGGTTACATTTAGCAACAATACCCCATCATTAAAGCCATCTCAGTAGGGAGATACTTTCAAAAGGTCCATTTCCATACGTTTCCCGTTAAAGTTAAGGCTTGAATATATGAAATCTAAACATAAACTTGTTTTGATTATCATTCAACTACTGGAAGATATAAATTTTACCTTCCTTTCTTTTACTATCACATACAAAATATCTTCACCCCCCACTGAATGTAGGCATATTGTGCTTCATAATGCATTGTAATGTCATTTAGAACATGTTTAGTTAGGAATTATTACCTTAGGCATGCTCCTATTTTTCCTCCCCACTCGGTTGAAAGCTTAGGGCCATACCCTATAGGCGTCATCCCTTGAGCGCCCTAAGCGCAAAAAATAATCAAAATTTGACTAATTCTATCTCAAAATCCTTGGCACCTATAGACAATCTGTTTTAACCTACAAGGTCACATGAGCACTTCCTACAATAGCCTATCTTGAAGTTTCAAGATTCATAGCGGTTTTCGTAGGGTAGCAAATTTTCACTTGACAAACAAATTGTCAGTTTCATTCAATGAAAAGTTGCCACTGAGCCAATTTCTCATTCATCTTGTCAGAGGCATGAACCATCAGTTTCAACATGTCTAGTTAGAAATTATTACCCTAGGCATGCTCCTATATTTCCCTCCCACTTGATCAAACACTTAGGGCCATACCCTACCGACGTTGTCCCTTGAGCGCCCTAAGTGTGAAAAATTATCAAATTTTGATAGGTTTTGTCTCAGAATTCGTGGCACATGCGAATGATCTATTTGAACCTACAAGGTCACGTGAGGAATTCCTACAACATCTCATCTCGGTTTTTCAATATTCGAAGCAATTTTTGTAGGGAAGTGATTTTTCACTCGAAAAAAAATCATCAATTTCATTCAGTGAAAAATTGCCATAGAGGCAATTTTTCATTCTTCTCATTGTGGGCACAAACCATCAGTTCCAACATGTCTGGTTAGGAATTATCCTAATCCTCCCCCCACTTAGTCGAACGCTCAAGGCCATACCCTACCAACATCGTCCCTTGAGTGCCCTAAGTGTGAAAAATTATCAAAATTTGACAAGGTAGGTCTTAGAATTCATGGCACCTACGGATGACCTTTTTGAACCTATAGGGTTACATGAGGGATACCTACAATATAATGTCTTGGATTTTTCAAGATTCAGAGTAGTTTTAATAGGGCAACGATTTTTCACTTTATGATAAAATCTTCAAATACATTCAATGAAAAGTTGCCATGGGGCCAATTTCTCATTTTGCTCATTGTGGGCACGAACCATTAGTTCCAACATTTCTAGTTAGGAATTATTACTATAGGCATACTAATGTTTTTCGCACCCACTTGGTCGAATGCTCAGGGCCATACCCTACGGATGTCATCCCTTGACTGCTCTAAGTGCGAAAAATTCTCAAAATTTGGCAGGTTCAACCTCAAAATCCATGCCACCTGCAGATGATATGTTTGAACCTATAGAGTCACGTGAGGAATTCCTACAATATCATATCTCTTATTTTAAAGATTTGGAGCGGTTTCTCTAGGGCAACGATTATTCAGTTGACAAAAAAATTGTCAATTTCATTCAATGAAAAGTTGGCACGGAACCAATTTCTCATTCTTCTTGTCATGGGCGTGAACACTCAGTTCCAACACACCTAGTTAGGAATTATTACATAGGGAATTCTTCTATTTTCCCCCCTCACTCGGTCGAATGCTCAGGGCCATACCCTACCAGTGTCATCCCTTGAGCATCCTAAGTGTGAAAATTGTCAAGGTTGTATCTCAAAATCTGTGGCACTTGTGGATGATCCATTTGAATCCACATAGTCACATGAGGGCTTAATACAATATCCTATCTTAGTTTTTTAATATTTAGAGTGGTTTTCATAGGGTAGCGGTTTTTCACTTGATGAAAAAATCGTGAGTTTCATTCAATGAAAAGTTGCCACTGAGCCAATTTATCATTCTGCTCCTCATGGGCATGAATTTTCAATTCCAACACATCTAGTTAGGCAATCTTACCCTAGGCATGCTCCAATTTCCCTCCCCAATTGGTCGAACACTTCAGGCCATACCCTACCAGTGTCATCCCTTGAACACCCTAAGTGCAAAAAATTGTCAAAATTTGATAGGTTGTATCATGAAATACATGCAACTTGTGGATGATCTGTTTGAACCTACATAGTCATGTGTGGTCTTCCTACAATAGCCTATCTCATATTTTCAAGATCCAAAGTGTTTTTTGTAGGGCAGCAATTTTTCACTTGATGAAAAAATTGTACAATGCATTCAATGAAAAGTTACCACTAAGCCCAATTATTGTTCTACTCATTGTAGGCATGAACCGTTAGTTTCAACACATCTAGTTAGGCATGCTCCCATTCTGCCTCCCCACTCAATTGAACGCTCATGGCCATACCCTACTGACACCATTCCTTGAGCGCCCTAAGTGTGAAAAATTATCAAAAATTGACAGGTTCTATCTTGAAATTTGTAGCACCTGCAGATGATCTATTTGAACCTACAAGGTTATGTGAGGGATGCCTACAATAACCTATCTCATATTTTCAAGATTTAGAGCAGTTTTCATAGGGAAATGATTTTTCACTGGATGAAAAAATCATCAAATGCATTCAATGAAAAGTTGCCATGGAGGCCAATTCTCGTTTTGCTCATCATGGGCACAAACCATTGGCTCCAACACATCTGGTTATGCACAGTACCATTTTTCCTTCCCACTTAGTCAAATGCTCATTTCCATACCCTACCCATGTCATCCATTGAGTGCTTTAAGTGAGAAAAATTTGCAAAATTTGATACAGTTCTATCTCGGAATCCATGGCACAATAGTCTATCTCAAATTTTCAAAATTTGGAGCAGTTTTCATAGGTTACTGATTTTTCACTTGATGAAAAAATCGTCAGATGAATTCAATGAAAAGTTTTCACGGAGCGCAGTTCTCATTTTTCTTATCGTGGGTGCAAACTGTCAGTTACAACATGTCTGGTTAGGTATTCTTACCTTAGGCATGCTCTCATTTTTCCTCCATCATCTCTTGGACAAAAAAATAGATCTAGTAAGTCTCTTGATGATCTCAAAAATTGCATTGCACCGCACTCCTACAATATATCATTAGTATGCATCGTACAATGAATATACCATAAAAGTTCATGGTACATTGAAATCTCGACATGGTATTTGCAACAAGTATTACAAAACTTAAGAGGTGCACAATAAAATGGCTTCAAATATTCAAAGGCCCTTTATAATATTTACAAAGTTGGATGTGTTTCACAATTTTTTTTATACATTATTGTTTGTCTTGATTCCAATAAATGTTTGGGATGCAGTGTGCGGTCTTGGTTGTCGATTCTTAACTTCAAAACATCCTTTACTTTAGGTGATACTCTAGAGTTAGAGTGCCAAAATTGTTGGATTTCCTCTTTTACATTGTCTATCAACTTCTGATCAACATGTGGAAGCCTCCAACCAAAATCACATGTATCATTTTCAATGGGATCATCAAGTCTTTCTCTTCTTGCAAGTTCTCTATCCAAAATTTTATGATTTGTGTTAAAATCAACACAAGTTTGTCTCATAAAGGAATCCTTCTGCGAATGATGGTTTACTAAGGAGGTTGCAATCACTCTTCAAGAGGCTCTCTTATCTTTATACTTCCTATTATTTCCAATACAATTGAGAGGACTAAAAATATTTTTGACAATAATAGAAATTTTTTCCATCTTCTTGTTCATACTAATCTTCAATTTGGCTAGCAATGGCCTCATCTTTTGCATCTTTAAAAATTGAACCAAAAGTTGGCATTGCTTGGTCAATGTCTTATTGCAAAAATATTGGTTAAAAATTTGTGTATCCCACAATGAAATAGTTCATGTTCACCTCTTTCCTTTGAGATCAACAATAATGTTCTCATCAATTTCAAGTAACCATTTTGTGGTTCAGGTCTTGAATTTGGAATTTGTCTTTTGTCCATGAGAGTGTCTTCATTTCTCATATAATTTGGTGCTACATATTGTTCACTTAGTTGAACAATTCCACTTTCAATGTCAAAATTTCCCAAAATTTCACCTCCAATGTCAATTCGTCCATTTTCACGTTCAATGTCAACACCCAATTTTTCACCTTCATTGCAATTCCCACATTTTTACTTTCAACTCCCATATTTTCATTTGTAAATTCAATATCATGTTAAACATTTTCAATATCTATTTCAACATTTTCATTCCCGATTTGAATATTATGTTCAACATTTCCAATATCAAAATCTACATTTTCATTTTGATTTTCAATAACTTTCTCAACATTTTCCTCTTCACTTGAAGTAACATTTGCAAAGGCTTCACCAACATTTGACAGACCTTGTCTTCTCCTCCTACGACCTCTATCTCAATGTCTATATACTTGAATTTTCTCATTTGAAAGCTTTCTTTTACGTTTATGCTTTCGATAATTGTTTTTGATTAAGAAAAAATAGGTTTTGAGGGGACCCGGAACCCCTTACATGAAAGAGTTAAAGAAAAAGAATTAGAGTATCATAAAAGAACCTAGGTCTAAGAAACAAAACTGGTTACAATCCATAAACAATACAACCCAGTAGCCACAGAAAGACCAGGAAAAGGCCAGTGAGACACTAGCAACAACAACAAACACAAACCACCTACTTAGAAATGTCTAAGGCCTAGGAGGACTCCTTCTCAAGCAGCAAAATAGCCTTGGAAACATCCTTAAGATCCAACAAGTCCTGTGGAAGAGGCTCTTCCACTAGTTTAGTGTTGTCTTGTTCTCCTAGTAGTGCGAGGAGTCATTTTTGAGCTTGAGGCCCCAGCTTCATTTTCCAGATCCACAACATTCTTCTCATTATGAATTCTCTCCAGCCTGGAAACTAGAGTGTTCATATTGTCCGCATAAACTTTTATCGTACCAACACTATTCTCCATTATTTTCTTCATACCTTCCTCAATTTGCATCATCTTCTAGCTGATCTCATTGTTCTTCTAATCATATCTTCTCTTTAAAAGTTCAATTGCCTCACCATTCTTCTTTAAAATCTCTAACATCATACTTTTTCCCCCACAGTCCAAGTAGCATAATCTTTTGTATCCTAGAACACCCTCTTATTATTTACCATCTGCCTATCTTTATGCTGCTTAGGTTCATCGTCTTCAATTTTGGCATTTGTGGCTCTTAAATTTAAGTGCAGAGTCTTAATTTTATGGAAATTTCACCTATTGAAATAGTAAAGATCAATCAAGGAGCTCCTAGCAGTGCCCAATATGTCAATCATGGATTCTGACTTGTCCTATAATTCCTCTAAGTCTAAATCTATCGCCTTAGAATCTTGTGCTTCATACTCATGCAGAGATGACTTACCCTCCTCCTTAACATCAGACATATATAGCCATGGAATTAGACTCCAACTTAGGAGGTGAACTGACATTCTCCTCCTCCTCAGAGTCAAATTCCCTAGGATCATCACTTGGTTCATGCTCCTTATCATCACCAGAGTCATTTTGAATTTTCTTAGCCCTGACCTTACAGTACTCATAAATCAAGAGGATAAGACCTTGATGGGCAAGAGGACTATCTTTAGGATTTTTAAGGTAATCCACACCATTATCATTCATAGAATAGGTGATATAATAACAAACATAAATCTTAATGTCATGGCAAAAATGGTTTAAAAGGATAACATGATAGCTGTAGATTTACCTACCATCAATAGTGAGATACTCCATAATTGCCCTAGGTATTTTCCTCCAAAATAGTTTAATTTGAAAAGGGGTAAAGTAAGTTTTGTTTAACTTTACCAGATTATTCCTCTCCACATCAGATTTAGGAAAGGTCTTCATAACACTATCAGACAACTTCTGATCCATAAAGAACTTCACACCTTCCATGGACATACCCATCACCTCCGCAATTAACTCCTCATCCAATTTGATAGTTTGGCCGAACACGGTGACTTTATTCTTAGAACATTCCTTAACAAATACTTTGGAGGCATGATCCTTCTTACCATGCAACTTCTCCATAACACTAGACACCCCTCCCTTCTATAGTCTCCTCTAGATTTTCTTTTCCTTCTTCCAAGCCTGGCAATTTGAGGGTTCATTCCTGTTGATATTGCCTCCCATGGTGATGACCAACCCAAAGATATAAATCACAATCACATGCTGAAAACCTTGACAGTGAAAATAGGGGAAATGAAAGTTAAGAGACTCTGCAGTGAAATCAACGCATAAAGCATGCGGAAGGAACCAAATCATCCCACTTAGAAGCTTCCCCCTGTCAATATAATAATTTGCATTCCTGCACTCATTAGCTATATTCAATATTAGATGAGGAATTGATACCATCAATTTGATAAAAAATTAAGTGCCCCTTCACCTCAAAAGGTAATGCACATTCAATTTGCCATGTGTTAGTTGTGTTTAGAGTCACCATATTAATTCAAGGGTTCCCCTTTAAAAACCCCGCCTATCTTATTCGAGGCCTCCCCTTCATCATCTAAGTGTCTATCGTCCTTTGAAGAAGTTGGTCAAGGTCACAAGCTTCCATGGTCATTCCTCCCCTCCCTTTTGAATCGCTTCAAATCATTTCAAACCTCGGTTCGAAGTAGTTCAAAGTGGTTTGACCAAATTTTTCACACTAACACTCTTTCTTTGGCAGGAAGTATCTTTTATCGTGGCGGTCTTCTTTGAAATACTTTGAACCATTTTGAAGCTCGGTTCAAGCTTATTCAAAGTGGTTTTTGACAAGTGTTGACGGTGGGAGTTTATTTTTGGAGTACGATGCACCGCCTTTCTCTCAAGCAATCAATGGTCCCGTCAGCATGTCAAATCAAAAGATTTTATTTCTTTTTCAAGGGAAAGGGCATCATTATTATGAGTGTGAGTAGACCTTCGTTTTAGGAATGACTGGATACTGCATGAAATCAATTATTATTAACTCATGCGAAAGGGTAAATCATTAATCGAGGCATTTATGCATCGACGCCTCGAGCATGTCAATCCTGATGTGAGGTGATGAACTATCATTATCCGATCTTCCCATGTATAAGGTTTCCCTGTGATAAATTTTCATTCAGTTTCCTGGTAAGTTATCCAAAAAAAAAAAGAAAAAGGAAAAAGGAAAGGAGGTCTGATTTCGGAGAGAAGGAGCAGTTAGGGAAGCTAGAGAAGATTATTTGCTTTTCAACGGAAAATAGGTGAGAGTTTAGTAATCTTTGTTCTGTTCTGCAAAACTGTTATTTTCAAAGGTTTGTCTGAAAGAGGTCTTGCTTGTTTAAGTTGAGAATGAAGTCGGTTATGCATTTTCTCGGTAATGTTTCTAGCCTTGAATGTAAAAGACCAGTGATTTGTGATATCAATTTAGAAGGGGTAAATGTGGAAAGTCTTCAAGCAAATTTTCTTGCGAATACGGAAGAAGTTAAGGGATGTATGGAAATATTAACAAGCAGGTTAATTGAAGCTGCTGCGTTTCCCCCCGCCTTCGTAAACCCTAAACTCCTACAACTTTGCATTGACCATTATGATGTAAGAAGAAAGAGCATAGTAAGCAAAAATGGTAATACCATACTTCCTGTCTCCAGGGAAACCATTTCTTCTGTTTTGAAATTAACAGCAAGTACCTTTGCCGCTTTCTCACCCATTCAAGCTGAAGCTGAGTATCGGGAAAACCCTAGTGTGTACCGAAACACCCTTGCCAGGAAATGGACCAAGGTTAACTATGGAGGTGGGTCTAGACTCCCCAAGGTCATTACTAGAAGCCACATGAAACCCCACATACACGACCTGGTGGTATTATTACACAGGGTGAAAGGTTCAGCTGATGTATGTTTGTTTGAAGAATGGATGTATAGGTACATTGAAATTATCTTAAAGGGTGAACAATGGATGGATTGGGCAGAGATTATTGCCACTTCCCTGAGAAGCCAGCTCAAACACACCAAAGAGTCTGGAGAAGATTTTCGTATGGCCTCATATTTGACTTACTGTATTGCCTGCACGTGTGATCTCACCGCTTTTCTGCATGAGGTATGGAATGAGGAAATGACCATCTTCCAATATTGTCCATTGTTGCAAAAAGACAGAGTTCTGGAGGATTTCCGTAAGGTGCATGATGTATTGTTTGAAAACATTTATTCGGCTCTAGAAGGTGTTCAGATGCCACGACTCTCTCCTGAATCACTGAGGCTGGTTCAACATTATGGGAGTTCTTTTATTCAGTTTCCTAGGTTCACATATTTGAGAGTCGGAGGGTTTGAGGAAGAACCTGTGAGGTTGCCTCGATATGCCCTTGATTGTTTCGTTTTAGCTGAATTGTGCAGGCAACTTTCTGCTGTTATTAAGGATAATCTCCCTCAGGAGAAATGGGAGACGGTTTTCCCTATTAAGCTGCGCTCTTTGGTCTGTAATAACATGAATAACGCTTCCATCATCGGAAGCAATTTGCTGGGATTCAATCTTGGGTTCTACTGTAGCAGGAGAAACTTCGATAGTAAGGGATATGCAGCTCTAACCCTCGGCCTTGAAATCAACTCATCAGTTGCTCCGCAGCTAGAAGATCTATGGGAAGACATGAAAATGAAGAAGAAGTCTTGAAAAAGGATCATTCTAGACTCACCTTGCAGCAAATTAGCTCTTTTAAATTGAAGTTCAAAACACAAGGAATCGTCGAAGATGGTTCATTTTTAGTTGAACCCGGATGGGAAGGATCAAACGAAGCAAAATCCTTGACAGTTGATTGGAGCAAGGAGGAAGATGATGATATTAATTTGAGAGCCAGATCCATATTAACTTATACGGATGATTGGCTGCAAAGGAAAAGAAATGGAAATATCAATGAGTCTTCTCCTAAGGTGATTTCTCTCTCGGAACCACTTCAATCTGGCATTCCACTTTCTCATGTTGCAGGTGATGCACTGGCTTCAGATAAGAAAATAAAGTCTCCTTCCCGCTCACAAGTCACGGCTCCTAGGACGAGATCCCATTCCAGGAACAAAGCTTTGAAGCAGCCTAGTTCCCAGAAGCAGAAAATGACATCACTAGAGTGGGATTCAAGTGACAAGTTCGCTTTCCTAGATGGAGCAGACGATGAAGTCTAATTCATTGAAACACCAAAGATAGATCAACCCAATTTCTTGACTCCGACTAAAGATACTCAGATGATATCAACTACTCCCACTGTTCCTTTATGGTTGTCAAATTCAATCAATAAGAAGCGGAGTTTGCAAGCAGTGGCCACGCCAATAAAAGATATGGTCACTAGGTATGCGGCTAGATGGTCTAAAACAAAGAAAATGAAAACGGATGCTTGTCTCACTAAAGATCCAGTGACGGGGAAAATCATAGCGGAGGTGGCTACTTATAAACAGAAAAGGGAGTTAGGGGAAATTGATGAGGAAGGATTCAAAGTCACTTCTATTGAACTGGGTGCCCTTAATAGGAATACTGGTAATAATTTCTTTAAATTTTCTGCTGACCACATGCTCACGCAATTAGAAAAAGATTCCAGAGAGAAGAAAGAATTGAAAGCAATGGTGGTGACGATGGCTGCATACATCAATTCGCTGATTAATTTGGGACCTGACCCAATAATCCAGATGCCTCAGCCATTCGATCCAAATTCTGCCGAAAGCTAGCAATTGATGAAACAGATACAGAGGGGAAAATTGTTGTCTGACGCTGTGGTTAGTTGGGTAAATAGCATATTAGATCAAGGGAATAAATTTATTTCCAAAGTTACTAGTATCTATTCCGAGGGTGAGGCATTGCTCGGGGAAATTCAAACTTTGATACCAGTATGGGAGACAGAATTGTCACGGTGCCAAACCATAGTTTCCCAAGTAACAGAGGTTGAAAAGTTTGGAGTTCTCAAATTCTTAGGTGAAAACCCCATGAAAGCCGTGGACCCGTGCATATTATTTATCCTGAAAAGTAATATGAGCTGGAAGGAGTCCATCTACAAAGAGGCCATCAAAGAGGTCCAAGGCATCGAGAATCAAATCACAGACATGCATAAGGAACTGGTTAAAGACATGAAGATTGCTAACCCCATAGGCATCTTACAATTGGATGAAGGTAGCATGGACATTGAAGTGTTAACCAAAAGTTTCACCGAAGCAGTTGAACGGATTAGGGACAAAGAAACGCCAAAGGTCGATGATTTCACTTCGTTGGCAGGTATAGAATCCATGTTGCGCCTCAATGAGAAACTGATGCCACGTCAGAGCCTAAAGATGAAGGAGTATAGGTGGTAGAAGGACGCATGTAGAGCCCGACTGATGAGTTTAAAGAACCCGCACTCACATGCCACGCAGGAATTCATGTCTACTTTCCGGAGCTGGAAGCTGGTACGTCAAACCATCGGAGATGAGGAGGAAGCCGGCGAATATAGTGGAAACTGAATCGTCACCCGCTAGCATTCTATCTTTTTGATAACTACTTTCTAGTTTCATAACGGTTTCTTGTATTAACCCGATAGGGCTAGGTTTTAAGGGAGGCCCTTCGGGATTTTAAAGAAAAACTATAAATGCTGGGGTATGGAACGTTTTTTATTTTTAGCAATAGGGGAGAAAAGAATAGCAGATTAGTTATAGCTTTAAGATAGATTTTTCTGAATAACAGTGATCAAGGATAATATATACATGTTTTAGCTTTCAAAGACTTTGTGCATTGAAGTTGGACATACATATATGAAGAATTTTGAATTATGCTGTGAAACTTTGTGTTCTGGGTGTTGAATTATTATCACTTTGTGGAGGTGATTCAGTGATTCGAAAGTTCCTTATTGCTGTTGGTTAGTCGTAAGTTCATCTATTTTCTGTTTTGAAATATGTTGAAAATCTAGCAGAAAAAATTTATTCTTTGAAATAGATTTTGTTGATTATATGTGTGTGAATATTTTCATTTTCAAGCGTTTATTTTGTAATTACCTCACTACCCATGAGTAGTTGAGAGACCCTTATGCACTTTCAGGAAAAAGTGTAATTGTAAAAAAAAGCTGAATTCATTGCAAATCTGATGAGGGAGCTGTACTTGTAGAAAATTCAGAGAGGAAGTTAAAATAAAATGAATACTTTCTCAACTGTAGTGAACGATTCTATTCTCTTCATAATATTGGGCATAGAGTAAATTAAGAGAAATTAAGTGAGAGGACAATCTGTTCACCAACACCATGAAAAAGAGGCAATAGAACTAACTCCAAAGTTAGCAAAGAAGTTTGCCCACCTATTGGCTTCTCTAAAAATATGAGTTATAATACAATCCTCAAAGTCATAAATAATCTTAAGGGAATTAAGAATGATATTATTAATATTCCAAGAGGGCTTGGTAAGTCTTTTGAGACATCTAATAATATTTAATGTCCCCTTTAGTCCAAACTTTATTAATTTTTAATTGTCTATCAACTTTGAGGATTTCCAAAACTCCCATGGCCTCCGCTATGTGATTGGACTAAATCTGCAAAGGAGAAGCAATAGCAGCCACACAAATACTTTTAAGATTTTCTTGATGCACCTTTGGAAGGAAATATAATATTGTTCATGACTTATAGGAAAATTAGACAATTTTTTTTATAAAGGCAACTCAAATAAGATGTTCTTGTAAACATAACAAAGTGTGCAACTTATCACAAGAATAAGGGAGATAAAACATTTCCTATAGGGCTGCTACAACCTCTTACTATTTCCAAAAAATATGGTAAAGTATTTCAATGGATTTCACTATATGGATTCCAAAGATACATGGTAAAAAATATATTTATGTTACAAAACATAGGTTGTCTATAGTTGTGATGTCAAAGAGCAGTTGACTCAACTATACAAGCATAGAGAGAAACTGCATAGGATATGATTGCACCAAGTGAAAATAATTGTTCCGTTATAAAGTCTCTAGCAATGATCATGCCATCTCATGAGGAGAGACATGATCTGATATCATCCTTGATCTGGAGCTCCACCTTAAGAAAGTGATTTATTAGTCAATTAAGGGACACAAGTTTTGTTGTCAAAACTGAGAACATTGGGTAGATTAGTGTGAGAGAAACTTCTCTTCTTAAGGGGAATGGTAATAATACCAATTCATTCTATTCATGCCATCTCATGAGAAGAGACAGGATTTGATATCATCCTTGATCTGGAAATCCATATCAAGCAAATGATTTAATAGTCGACTGAGGGACAAAAATTTTGTTGTCAAACCTAGAACATAGAGAAGATTAGTGAGAGAGAAACTTCTCTTCTTGAGGGGAATGGTAATAATACCAAATTCATTCTATATCATATACTATTTGTATAAGATCACTAGTGGGTTGAATCATTAGAGTATCAAATAAGTCTTTATTGCCAGTCATATGTTTGCTACCACTAGAGTTAATCGATCAAACTTCTCTCAAGGGCTGTGAGGTATGGAAGACAAGAACCACATTTTGATTGACACTAAAATTTATCATATTTGGTATATCTTCATTAGATTCCTCATCTGTTGGGCTACATAATTTCCTCTATGGTAATGTTGATGAGGATGTCCTCTCAACTGTTAATAATCATTATTACCATGTGTATCCTTATTTGGAAACTTGATTTGTGTTTCTTATATTGTCATTGATGTCAACCTATATGGTTTTGTCATTGATGTTAGAGTGTGTGAAAGTTGAAGTTATTCAGTTGTGCATAAATAAGTGTTTATATGGTGTGATATTGTTTGGTGAAGATATTGATTAAGTATGAGGTGTTTATGAAAGGCAACAAAAATGGAGGTTACAATATGTAGGATAGAGTATTTAAATGTCTTCATGAAAAAATATTTAAAATTCCTCTAGTTCTTGATGTTCATGGCCAACATTTTTGGATATAATTTTTATATTTTGTGGATGTTGCATACCATGGTTTCAGGTCCTTGGCTGCTTAGATGATGTCGTTGGTTATGGTGGTTTGCTGATAGTGAGCTTGTTTGTTAGGACTACTCTAAAGAATGCTCTACATTACATCATTGTGTTGATTAAAATGCTACAACAGGTTGTAGAAGGATATGTTCATATGTTTCATGTTGTGTTCCAATTTAGATTTCTAGTTTTGTTTTGATTGACAACTGAAGTTATGTTGTTTTATGTTTAGTGTTTTCAAATGTATTAGTCTTTGTCTTACTCAGGTGGTTTATCTTACTTGAACCATGCTATTTTGTTCTGAATATGCATTGGAGGATGAGTTAGAATGCTGATATGTGTCTCACCATGGTGTGTGTAGATCTGCATTAACGGTTTTGCATCTAGTGATATTTCTTGGCCAACTGGTTAACACAATTCATTGTTTTTCTACATACTATGATCAATGTCAACTTTTGAGGAAGTTCTAGTATGTGGTTCATTGGAACTAGCTGAGGATGATGTAATGTTATTTTTTTGGGTCCCCTTTTTGGAGTGGACATTTTTACCCAAGTAATACACTTTATGTAATTCATATATATTTTATCTATGCCTAATCTAGTTGAGGGTTTCAATGCATAACCTTGTATAAATACAAGTATGGATTTGTGAATTGGTGAGTGGATTATTGTGACTTATATGTGAATGATATGAAAGTAGAAAAAGTGTAAATTTTAGTTTGTGATGAGCTTTGATGAATATATCTTTAGTGCGACAATGTGCTGAGATAGTGAATAAAGTCAATTATGTTTTCCATGATATTATTCGGTTGACACATTTGGTCCAAGGATGTTTTAATGATCAAGAGGTCTTATTCATTACAATTCATTATTTTCAATACTTGTTGGAAGAAAATCAATCCTTTGGTAGCGTTTGTAGTTCTTTATATCTTTCCCTAGGATTATGCATCTCAGTAATGCATGTCCTTTATATTTTTCCCTAAGGCTGTGCACCATAGTTTTGCAAGTCCTATAAGGTGTAGTGAGGTCCTTGGCCTTGAGCCTAAAATATTGTAATGAATTATTCATACTGTGAGTGTGATCCTCACTGTATTTTTTCTCTCCTTGGGTTTTCTACATAAATTTGGTATTGTTTTGTGTGTTGTGATTTATGCTTTCATATTTTATAAATGTAGAGATAATTGTTGTTTGAATTTTGAAGGAGTATGAATAAGCTATATTGAGGTCTAGAATAATTCACCCACCCCTCCTGGTCATGTGGTGTGTTTAATAATTGGTATTAGTGCAAGGTTCCTTTGAAATAATCTTAACAACTTAAGGAAGGTTTGGGGTGGCACAGGTTATCTAATTGAAGGTAATGAGGTTTGATGCCACAAATTACTCTACTTGGAAGTTGTGGATGAAATATCATTTGAATTTACTACCACTTGAAAAATGGGACATCATTAAGACTAGTTATATTGCTCCAAATGGGGGTCCTACTACTTTGGATGAGATCAAGAATCATGAAAATAATGTCTAGGTAAGCAATATACGTGTTAGTAGTTTGAGTGACTCAAATATTTTTAGGATAAATCGATTCAAAAGTGAAAAACTAATTTGGGAAAAACTGAGCAACATTATGAATGATATGAGAAGACCAAGAAAGTCAAATTGTAGAATCTAAATTACAGATTTGAGACACTGAAAATATATAAAGATGTGAATATTAGAAGTTATATATTCACTAAGTGAACAAGATAGTCAGTGCAATTAGAGGTACTAGTTGAACAATTGAAGAATGTTAAGTTGTGGGAGAATTAATGAGAACACTACCTAAAAGATATAAGACTAAGATTGAATGTTACCGAGAAAATTGAAGATAAACTATATTGTGATTCAAAGTTATAAAGAAGATTGAAGGTGAACATAAATTAAGCATTGTCAATGACATATATGATGTTGAAGAAAAAAATGTGAGAAGTATGAAGAAAAGGTTAGGGAAATACAAAGGTATGTTTCCCCTCGAATGTTTTGATTGTGGAATATTTGGTAATTGTGGTTCTAGATGTACTTTCAAAGAGGATAACTATAAGAGGTTAGATGATGAGTACAAGTAAAAAGACAATAATAGTAGAGATGATAGAAACAAAAGAGTAGATGAGAAAATAAATCTAAAACGAGTTGTTTTTCAAAGGAAACCTACTCATCGGAAGATGAAGATGGTGATAAATCAAATGAAGAATAATTTTTTTATCCATGAAAGAAAAGGATAGTGAAAGGTTTGGTAAACCACATGATGAGAATAAGAGTGAAAGTTCAATGACTGTGAAGATTGCAATGCATGCAAAAGTGGAACTTGTTAGTTCCCAAAATCACAAGTTGTTGAACCCTAAAAGTATGCCAAGCATTATGGTAAGGCTCAATATTGAATGTGGAAAATGGGATCAATAACAAATGATCAAACTCCCTTGCACTTTTGGTTCTGCAATACCAAGGTAGGTGTACCTTCAATGTGTTCAAGTGGATTACAATATCTTTAACAAATCATGCTCTACTTCAAATCGACATGAATGTCTAAAATAGATAGTTTTGTACAAGTCACCTTCCTACTCCTACCTCAAATTGAAACTAAAAATATATGTAAAAGTAATGTTTTAAGAATTTATTTGTTAGGTGATCAGTGCCTTCTATCCATTGTGCAACATAGTCAATCTTTTGTCTCTTAAATGGTTTTGCATTATCATGTTAGCTAGTTTTTACATTCACACCTTGTATGAATCTATCAATTTTTTGACCCCTTACATGTGCAATAAATTATCTTATTACTATGATTTATCAACATGAATTTAATCTCTCCTTAAGAGAAGCAAGCATGCAAATCATACAAAAAAGATAAAAATCCTTTGATCAATCTGAAATATCCTTGATATTCAAATTAATATAATAAGAGATCCGTAAAATTTAGGAGTCCTAAAATAATATTGGCCATTTTAGCCAATATAACAGGTGAAGTAAAATCTAGAAAGCATTCAATTATATTCTATGCATAGTATTAGGAAGAAAATAAATATTTTATAGGAGTCCTTTATAATGGTATTATTGCAATTCCTTCTCTCCATTTTTTTTCTTTTTTTGTATGAGATCATGATTTCCCTTTTATATAATTAAGGGGACACTTTAGATTATTACATCCTTTATTAACAAACCCACTCAGCCACTTTGCTAAATGTAAAATATTTAATCAACTTGATAATCTTCCATTTGTACTCTCGCAAGGAAACATAGTCTTTGTATTTCATTTTTTCATTAACTATGTGAGAAGTGAATGTATTAGTTGATTATTATATTAATAATCCCTCTTATTTTACTTATGTGTAACTATTCCACTATTGAGAAAAACATATTCACCTTTCGTTAATAAAATTCCTATGTGTGTACTTATTTGCCAGTAGTTTCTCATTTGAATTTCATCCAGCTTATATCCTCTAGGTAAATATTTAATTCACAATATATGATTCTTTTACTTCACCTGTAATGCAAAACATAAATTGTTTCACTTCCTTGATCAAATAATATATTTTCTTTGGTTTTTGTATATATATATATATATATAGATATTAACTTTTTGGCAATAGTTATCCCCCAATATTTTCACTCCTTATGTGAACTAAGTCTTTCTAAACATTTAATTATATTTTCATTGTATTTGCATCATTGGAAAAATAATCTTCTAATCTTTGTGATTAAAATTTCTTTATATTATAGTCAGCTTCTTTCCTAGAAATATTTTACTTAATTTTGGGTGCAAGGTTTGCATTTCATAATGCCCTAAAGTTTATGTGCCTTAGATGAGAAAAAATTGGATGAACTCAATAGTGTCAGCATTGATTCAATTCTAATATGCATTTAAGACTCTCAATCTATTGTTCAAATTCATTGTATGCCATTAGAAATGTGCATTGAGTTACTATACAATAGTGTAGATTGTGATTAACATATCTAGGCCACTTTACAGCCTATTGGAATTCCAAAAATGATGAAAATTAACATATCTAGGCCACTTTTCAGCCTATTGTAATGTTTGAATTCAAGTTGAGGTCTTGATTGTCTCATTGTTGTCAAAATTATCATTATTATGTGAAAGTGTGCCGAAGGAATCAAATGGGCTATTTAATTATGTATAAAAGATATTTGGGACTATTTAAATTTATTTAAAATGTTTGGAAGTCATATAAGTCCTATTTTGGGTTGAGTCAATTTTTGTCAAAATTGTCAATATTGTCAAAAGTTGTCAAAAGTAATTTTTGCATTACATTGGTGATTAGGTGTTAGTTTGTTAATAAAAGTTCAAAATATAGTTGTAACCATTTGGGAAGATTTAAAACTCTTTAAAAGGCTCTTCCCTCAACCAAGATGGGGGTTAAAGAGTTGGTATGTATGTTTTAAGAAAGAAAATCAATACAAATTTAGAGTATTCAACAATTCCTTTGTGATTTTCAGATGTTATAGTCTGCAAATTTGATTTTTTCCTTCCTTTGGCTTACTCATTGAATTAAAATATCAATTGAATGTGTTAGAGGAGTGAACCCTCTATAATTTCCTTCTCTTTAATTCATTTTTTACAAAGGTATAAGAGTTTTGGTAAAAACTGTCAATACACTAGATTAGGGTAACCCAAGACAATCTAAAATGGATTGGGGGTAATTTCCACATTGAAAAATCCATGTAAAAGTGTGGAATGACCCTAGAAATCATTTATTTTGTTTTTCTTTTCAATTTAGGGCACCATGATATGAAAAGAAGGCGCAAAAGTGGGTGGAAATCTTTGATTTTTTGAGTCTCAGTCTGATGAGATAATAAAGTGATGGTGTGGAAAGAGTGTAAGTGAAAAGTAGAACCTTGGAATGTTGGTGAAGTCTTAGAGAGGTGTGTGAGGATACCATAAACATTTTCCCACAGTTGGTAGCCCTTGAACAATCCCAATGACAAATCAGCTATGACTGTCCACATAAAATTATATGTCTATCATAGTTTGACAATGAATTAAGTCACTGCTCTCTGCAAGGTTAGGGGATGCATTCATGTTGAGTGTGGGGTCAGAGGAAGGAGTAGGAAGGTTCTTGACAACCTTTTAAGTTTTTAGGAAAACCCTAGAGATTAAAATAGTAGGTTCTCTTTTGACCATTGGAGTGGTTGGAATGGTGAATAATAGAGGTTTGGATACGATGAGGAGTCTCTTAAATTTTTTCATTAAATCCCTTGGATTGGTGAGTATCTACTTGTCAATGTGATTTATGCCTAAGGATAGTTTGGATTCCTAATTTGAGATAGGCTCGTGTGAGTAGGTGTTTGAGGGTTTGGTGTGTCTAGTTGTTGAAAAGTTCCAAATTGGCCTTTAGAAAGTTAGTTGGGACCACTCTAATGAATTAAAATGGTTGGACAAGGGTTGGGAGGCATGGATTCACTTTTGGGGTGTTGAAGCCTTATGAGCACCTATTAGCCTTGTAAGGGCTCTTGAGAGTTTGTGAAGAGTTGTCACCTATTTGAATAGGTGAGTTAGGATAAATATCTCCCATACTTTGTGTTTGTTTGGATGCTCTACATTAAATTCTTCTTTGTATATGGTGTCCAGTGAATTATATTTTTTGTATTGATAATACATTTTCCCTTTGCTAAATATATAGACAAAATATTTTTAGGTTTTCACTTCAATTTCCCTTCATCCATCATTGATTTTTTTACAAGATCCTGTAGATTCATACGATATATAACACATTAATGAATACACCATAATAGTACATAAAACTATGTAAAATAGTATATCATAATTATCTTTCTTTGTTGAATTCATACTGGTCATTTCAATAGAAGATTTAGTGGATTGCCTATATGGTTTATGTTATTTCCTATTGCTTGCTTCACTCTACTCTTCTACCTTGATTTATTTTCCTATTGATTCTATTATATTCCTCAACTATACTATAAATGATAGACATTCCTTTTCCTTTTTCTAGTCTTGTAGTTTTTATATCACATTAATCTAATTCAATTATATGTGGGAATTAATATAGTTCCCTTCTTTCTTATACATAGAAATGTTATTACAAGGGAAATTATTATTCTTATATAAGACCCTATTGTGATTTCGAAAGGAAGCCATAATCTCTTAGATTTTTCAATTCTCTGCCAACTTCACAAGAACAAAGTCCAATTGTTGTGTTGGATCTGAGAAAGTGGATCTACCAATGCTAAAATGTGATTAATTTAACTTCAAAATAAATATTTAATAATTTGGAAAACATGAATTCAAGGTAGACTATTATTAATGTGTCCAATTGTTATTAACAAAGAAAACACAAATCAAGGCCCACAATTTATAGAAAAATCCAACCTACTGAATAATTGTATCGTTGTACTTGTTAAGTACACTTTCAAATTGTCCATACAAAAGTATCATTAAGATTTATCACTTATAACTTAAATACGATTTTCCCTAATTCATAGATAGCTAAAATTTATAAAAAAATTACCTTGTCCAGGAATGATTTCAATCATAAACCTTAAATATCTAAAGGGCATACATAAATTATTCTTAGCTTATAAACCCTTTGTTGGCTTGATGATGATTGTAATGAATGACTTCATATGTTGTCATTGATGGAACATGTATACACACACATATGTTCATATTGTGTGCCAGTATTACTTCTACAGCTTACTTGTATTGCAACCATTGTTGAGATCTTAGTTTATGATGGTGTCAAACCGATACATGTAGAAAATTAGTATATACAAGAATAATCCGACACCAACTTGAAGATCCAATGGAGACTATCAAAGAAGAAATGGAAGACAATTGGTTTCTATGTTGATATGGTTAACTCCAACCAGTATCGGTGTTCCAACCAATATTTATTGATTCTGTGATGAGTTATCATCGGTCATGATGAGTTATCCTATCCAACAAGTTTTGGTGGTAATTTGTGATGAGTTATGTTTGTTTTGTCTAGATACAATGTACTTAGGAAATTGTGATATAATTTCTAAGGCCAACACGAAATCTAAATTTCTATATAGTGACATTATGATGAACTATTTTTAAGACATGAGATGAGATGATTTGATGGAAAGATAGAAGTGTTAAGTTGAAGAGTATGTTGGTTATGTAGTTTTCAGTGCACAGAAGAGGATCTATTCAAGCAAGCTATGCTACTTCTTAATCACACCACCTGTTGTTTTCTAATCATTACATCAGTCAAATCCCCTAACCGAGTAAGCTCTAACAAGCTTCATTGTACAAATCCTCTAACAATGTGATCCATTAGTTTGGATTCAAAAATCCTTTACCGAGGTTACTCCTAATAGGGTACTACCTTTAATAGGGTATATCTCCTTACAAAGCTTTGGAATCTTTAACAGGATTTGCTCCTAGCAAAGCACCTTTGTAGACCTTAACCGGTCAAGTTACCTATTACTGCAGATAGTTAACTTGTGAGTCCCATCTCACCGTGGTTTTTTCCATTTGGGTTTTCCACGTATAAACACTTGTGTTATAGTGGATATTTTACTTATTGTGGATTCTTTAATATCATTTTGGATTACATGCATAGTGTCAAGTAAACTTGTTAAGTATATCTACCAGTCAGTGTTTAAAGTAGTATTTTTTTTTATGTCATTCATTCACCCCCCCCCCCCCCCCCCCTCTCAGTGCTTTATAAGTCTATCAATTGGTATAAGAGCCTAACTTATTTAAGGCTTAATTACCTGGAAGGGAACCTTAAAGCCACCATGGGGGATATGAGATACTTTGAGATGGCTAGAGTGCTTGAAGCTACTAAGGATGAGCTTGAAACCCTAAGGGTTAGATTTAAGGCTTCACAAGTCAGGAGGAGAGAACTGACTGAACAACTATTGGAAATATCTAATAATAGTTCTTCAAATGAAGCCAATATTGATGCTTTAGTTGAAGAAGTTGAAAAAGTAAATAGTGAAAAGCTAAATCTGAGGAAAGAGTTAGAAAGCTTAACTATCAGTATGAGTCAAGAGGAGGAAGCTAGGAGGGCAGTTGAAGATCTTGTCAAAGAAAGAGATCATGAGATTGCTAAGATTAAATGAGAGAATGCAACCTTGCATGAGCACTGGCATGTTGAAAAATAAGAAAAAGAGGTTTTGTAGGTAGATCTTGAAATGGCATCATCACTTAGAGAGACTCTTTCAAAACATAATGAAGATCTTACCAGACAACTCACTGAGGCTAATGGGAAACTCAAAAAGTTCAATAGAAGTTATACCATTATGGATGAGTAGATTCAATCACAAAGGATGAAAGGTGATACATCTGGACTAGGTTTTAACACAGCTAAGAAAGGAGAGTCTTCTGGTACAAAGAGCAACATTCACAAGGACAAAACTACTTCTAAGGCTAACAAGCTTATCGATAAGAAAGTTTATAAACCTGTTTGCTTTGTCTGTCATAAACCTCGACATACTACAAATATGTGTAAAAACAAACCCAATGAAAAAACAAGCTATAATGCAAATACAAGGTATATATCTAAGAGATTTGAAGGTCATTGCTTCACATGAAACATGTATGGACATAGATCAATTGAATATAGATATGAAGCAAATAATCTAGTACCTCGCGGGCATCCAAGATATAAAGGTAACTGGATGAGAACTTATGATAATTGGGGTAACATGAACTGGAAGAGACCCTATGTCAACCAGTTTAGTCCATTTGAGATGGAAAAGGTAACCAATGTCATTTGCACCATCTGTTACAATTATAGTCATGTAGTTATGAATTGCAGAAGGAGAACTGGAAGAGGTAATGTAGGACCTTGGAGATCATCAGGAATGGCTTGGTATCATTGTCATAAATCGGGACATGTGGTGAAGTTCTGTAGATCCAGAAAGAACAAACCGGTTAATCATTTTAAAGATCAAAAAGGAAAGTGGAAGGTAAATGTTGAGGAAACCAAAGAAGAGAAGGACCAAATCTGGAAAAACAAGAGTGATGATATACCTACAGAAGTACCAAATTCCTCATCTAGTGTGGAGAATCCTACACTAGTGAACTGAGCCTTTTTTATAGGGCTAAGGGGAGCATAGAGGTAAATCTACTTCCGGACCCCTTGAAAGATGAGTGGTAAGAGAGTTTGAATTTTTGAGTTGTTATGTGGGAAATCTTGATATCTTTTGTCAATTGATTTTTTGAAAGATTATCAACCGGTTTTACACCTGTTAATATTGTATGCATCATTAAGTGGCGTCTTAGGGTTTGTAACCCTAGCGGTTGAGCATTTAATGCAGTAGGTAAAAAGGATAAAAGCAATTTTTACTATGTTATTTTTACCCTACATGCATTTGAAAGAGAATTCTTGAGCACTTGTAGAGCAAAGAGAGAATTGCTAGTTGGTTTTAGTCGAACTCGTGTTGTGATTTGTGTGATTGAAGCTGATTCGAAGATTAGTGGAGGTTGAACTGGTGTGCACTTATGAAATCAACCGATAACTAAGGGAAAGCATGTGAATTGAGGTATTTCTTTGTAAATCCCATTTTGAATCTAGTTTATCTGAATGGCTTCATCACCTAAGCAAGTAGAGAGGCTAATGATCACAACAAAACCTATGGTGGTTATGGAATCAGAATAAATTATGTCTTATAATTATTTATCTCAAGTTCCTGATGGTGTCATTGTAAAAGGTGATTTGTCTAGCTACATTCATTGTAAACTTTAAGATATAGGATCATTGTCAATTTATTCTTAGTTGAAATTTCTTTGCGATAAGAGCGGAAAGATTCAACCCGAGTATATTAGGGTTTATGAGAGATTTTCATAATGCAACTTATTGTCTTTAGGATTTTGAAGAGGAACATATCAGAATCATTCTAAGTCATGTTCATGGTAAAAATATGTATTTGGAAAGGGCGCACACTATAACCAAGGAGGCTATTCACTCTGTGACTAGTTTTTGGTCAACCGGTGAAGTTCCCAAGCTGATGAGAATTTCTAAAGAGATAGTAACCATAACCTCATCTACCTTTTATGGGTGTGCTTTTTCTATTAATAACATTAAGGACCCAATGGTTAAACTGGCTACTATGGTTATAGGCTACTAGATATTCTATTCCAGTAGAATGAATAGTGTTCCATTAGCAGCAGTGCATACTGCCTATAAAATGATTGTTGATGTAGACATATAAAAATGACCATATTCCTAAATGAATATTTTATGTTCATTCCTCTATTTAGCTAAAACTAATTTAACTAAATCACCCACATTCTACTATTTAATTAAGTAAATTATTCAATTTATTTAGTTAAATTCACTTAAGCCCTTTTATGTCATTTAATTGAATAAATCATTTTATTTAATTAAATCTTTTCTTCTTACTTTTTAATGAAATTTAAATTTAATTACTAGTTTACCCCAAATTAAATAAATCTAATTTATTCAATTTCCCAAATTGCAACCAAATTGAAATAAAGCAATTTATTTTAATTAATTCTATTTTCCCTCACCCACTTGCATTTTCCTACATCTCCCATTGCATCCTAAACCCTATTCCTAATTTCTTCTAGAATCCATCTAATCCTAATCAATTAACCCCAAACCCATCCATTATCCGTTTTCCCTAAATCTGAGGAGGTCACTTCTCAAATTTGGAGTAAAGTCTTCAAAAGGCATTAAAGGCTTTATCCATTCAACAAGCTAACATGTTGAATACCCCCAAATTTGGAAGGACTCTTACAAATTTGTCTCCAAAGTCTTCAAACCCTTAATGGTTAACTAACCCTTAGTGCCATGGTTAGAGACTTTTTGACTAACTTAACCTCCATCTAACCCAAGGGTCTCATCAAAAATTCATTGCTTTGACCATGGTTATCCCTTTAACCTTTGCACAAGAGTTTACCCCTTGGGTAAAAGCTTTATCCAATGGATAACCCTAACCTAACTTTAACCCTTACCTCCCAGGGTAACCATGAGGTCTTCTCAAGCATTTAATGCTTCTTACCTCTCCTCTCAACTAGTCTTATGTTGACAATTGTTACCATTTCATTGGTGAAAATTGTAAACATGGATTGACAACTTTCAAACTTGACCCTTGATTAACTCTTTCAATCCTGGCCATCCATTGCCCTATTTTCACTATAAATAGAGCTCTCATTCCTCCATTTTAAGGATCCATGCAAGCTTTTAGTATCTCATTTATACTCAAATTTATCAATACATCTAGCTTCTCTTTGTAATAGGAATTAATCTAATAAGCATTTTAGACTATTTCCTTTATCATTAGCTTGGATCATTAACTAGTATATCATGTTAGGATAGTATTGTTACTAACCTTGCCATCTTATAATCTTTATTGCATTTGTAGAATCATGCATAGATAGGATGCATTTCATATTTAAATCAATCTAAAGCATCCCTCATTCTTGCATTCGTCATCCCTAAGCCACTTTGCTCAGTGATCTGAGAGAAAAGACATTGGCTTGAGGGACCTTGTGAGATAGAGAACCCTAGAACCAACCTTGGGAAGTTGAGTAATTCTTCATGACTCCATAACTTGCACCAAGAAGTCTTGTGGGTGTGTGAACAAGCCTCTATGAAACCACATTTTCACATTTTAAGTTTCATAGACCCACTTTTCCTGCACACATTTCTGGTGCCCACTGTGGGGCTCTACCCCATTAATCAAATTGGTTTTTAAAAATAAACACTTTTGTAGGTACGTGGGAAACAAGAATCAACACATAGGGAACATCCCTTATCACATCTTGTTGATCTTTTAGCGCATCTGGCTCATTGTATGTGGGAAACAAGAATCAACGCGTGTAGATCATACCTTAGCACATCATCCTCACTAACATTTTCCTGTAGGTCTCAACATGGGAGAATAATAGAGTAGTGCATTTGGAAAACAGTTCAGTGCATCGGGTCTGTCTGATAGCGCATCCTGACTATCTTGTAGCATGTACAGTTTGTTCTCTAGCGCATCATAGATAGAGGCAAAATTAAAAACTGTAAGCGAATGTGAAATTAGGCTTGTTCAAGTCCTCCAAACCCACAAATTTTCTAACGATTTTACTTGGTATCTTGCAGGGTTTTTATCAGTTTTCTTGCAGATGGGAGCTTAATTTTATTTCTAGGATCATAAATAGTTTAAGCTTTTACTAACTTATTAAGTTAGTTAAAATATAAAGCTTTTTTTTTATTCTTATTAGGTAAAATTGAACTCACTTTGTTTGGGTTTAAAAAGAACCACAAAACAATTTTCCTTTCTTTTCTAGGAGAGAAAATTTTCAAATTGGATCTTAAAAGGAACAAATCAATTTTTTTCAAGTTTTGCAAACAAATGGGTTAAAAAGAACTTCACCATCCTTTGGTGTATAAAAGGATCCATTTTAAGTTTTAGCAAAGTAAAGAATCACACAAGGTCCAAAATTCTTTTGCAACTAAAGAGGGAAGATCTTCCCCTTTTAATCGATTTCTTTTGTTGACGAAACATCACATTTATTTTGTTGACTAAGTTCTTTTTTTAATAGATCATAAAATCATTGCCTTGAAAGGTTAAAAAGAACATCATGTTTTTGTGGAGCAACATCTCCATATAGAGTTAGCAAATTATTGCTTTGAAAGGCTAAAAATAACTTGCGTGCTTTGTCTCGAAAGTGGAAGGTATATGCTCTCCCCTTAATTGGGTGATCAAAAAGCCAAACCACTCTTAAAAGCTTTCTTTACTTCAAGCAATAAATCCTTTAGCAGGCCTGCCTTCCTGAGGGGTTGAAAAACTCTTAAAGCCATTTTTGGTCGGTGTGAAGCGAATGGCCTAAGTGGGAAATGAATTTGAAGCCAAGTGTTCCAACCCACTATAATCAAAAGTGGAAAGTGACGAAAGTCTTTTTCAATGGTTGTGCATAGCGATTAGCCTTCCCCCAGCATCCTTGAGATATGTAAAGCCTTTGTTCTAAAGGTTGGGAAGCCTCCTGAGGGATTTTATCACTGACGGCCGAACAAGAAGCTTTATTACAAACCTTAGCATAGAAAGTTTGAGCCAAGTCAATAAAAAGACATTTGTAATATCATAGTGCAAGGGTGGGGAAGAATCCACCGCCAAGATCACTCACCATATATCTCCCAAGATAATTACTCAATTATGAGGCAATTCACTTTGAGTTAATTTCTGGCATAAGGCAAAAAAATGGGCGCCCTCTAGGGGGTGACATGACTATTTGAGCTAACGGAGTATCGAGACTAGTGGGCTAAGTTGATGCTTCAACACGCTAAACTGTTTGAACTATTTGAAAATTTTGAAGACAATTTCAAAAGCTTTCCTTCATCAACCTAAACTTCATCAAGTAGAAAACCAAAAATAGAGTATCAAAAGCAATTTCTAAATGCAAAATTTTCATCAAACAAAAGTTGCCCAAAATCTGAAGCTAGTCACAAGATAAACATATCTCTCCTATCAAAATCAGGAAACATCATCACAAGTGTCAAGCAAGTCCTTCAATCAAACGGATTTTAATCCCAAAATACACTTGTTTTTAAAATCCAAGTTGTCAAATCGAGTTTCCATATCAAAAAAGCTTGAATTCCATATCATTTGACATGCTTTGTCGTGAGGGGGCATCTAAAGCTTCATTTTGATAAAGTAAAACTTAAGAAGCCAAAACAAGTAGAAACTGAATCCAAAACAAATCAAAGGAAACCAATGATCGCTTGTGCATGACTAATCCTCATATTCTGAGAAAGAAGAATATTTATCATAACACTAAGTTGAAGAAATAGAAATTGAGTTCTTCGAAACTTGTCAAAAGAAATAAATTTTTATACATCAATTGCCAACTCTTCAAATCTCATCGAATATTCCTTCGTCATATACACTTGTATCTTCAAAATAAAACAAACTAATTTGAGAAGGAACCCTTGAGGAGTAGGGCATTCTATCAAAAATCAACATTCAGTCAATGCATAAATCAAGGAGGGAAGATCAATCAAGCCTTCTTTCCCAAAGAGTGCATCACTTATAACATACCCCGATTTGAACCACCAACCCCTGAGCAAAACATTGAAGAAGAGTTCATTCCTTTTGTCATAAAAAGCTTCTACTAGATCCCCATTGTAACTCACTCTCAATGAAACAAACAAAGTGAAATGCAACCAGAATCCAGCATGAATCAGAGATTATCAAATCCGTTTGAGTGTCCAAATCTAGAGGACACCAAAATTTCTGAAGAACTTCTTCAAGAATGTCAAGAAAGCGCTTCATTACAAAAGCTTGTGGAAAGACTCATGGAAAACGACAAGGAAAAATATCTGCTCATGCTCACAAGCAAAGGAGTTAAACTTCCTGAATATTTAGACACAGACATTTTTAGAACAAGATCTCAACATTATGAATATCAAGAATGACAAAGAGAGGAAGAAGCACGTGACCCTGAGCAAGATATCCCTGAACAAAATCTGCCAAAACAAAATATCCCTGAGCAAAACATCCCTGAACAAAACATACCATTCTACACACCATTTCAGCCTAGAACTAATGCAAGGGAAGAGCTCTTCCCTCAGCAAAATAATACACCTTTTATTTCTCTCACTCAACAAATGCACATGTTACAAAGACAAATGTAAGACATGCAACAAGGGACGACAATACGGTACTCCTTAACTAAAATTTGTCCTTATCCTTTTGACAGATGTTTAAACATGGTGCATTTTCCTCCAAACTCAGACATTCCCAAATTTGACAAATATGATGGGAAAATCAATCCCCATGATCATGTTCAAGAATTCTATACAATGAGTCTTGAATTTGCTCATGATGATACCTATTTGATGAGGTTATTCCCAAGAAGCTTGGGAGGGAAAAAAATGGAATCGTTGTCCAAAATCACCACCTCCCTCATCTACCTCCTCATCATCATCAAAGGCGAGAATCATCTTAGCTGGATCTGATATCCTAGCCATTGCACATGTTGCAAAGAGTGCTACAAACTCATCAGCCATCCCTACATCCACTATCTCAGGGGCATAATCCAAAATCTAGCTGGCTAAATGAAAGAACTCCTCCACTATCGTCGCACTATCAATTGTAGGTCCTCAATCCGAAATATCCTGTCTCTGTCGAGCATAAAAACATGCTCCCTGTGGAATCCCCTACTATCGACCATACTGCTACAACACCCAGCTATGCAGAAACCTCTCAATAACAAAGGGCTTTCGCCCTATCAAATATCTGGTCATATAAACATAGGGCATCTCCATCCCATCCTCTGCCCATACCTCACAACCTATATATGGTCGCCAGATGACCATATCAATATCATCCAAAACTCTCTTCCAGTGCTCTAGTTTTCCCAGCTTACGCTGGACAACTATCCCCCGGTATCCATAGGCATACGCACACCCAATAAGCCTGTCTCTATCTGCTAGTGGCCTAGTTGCGGGAATATGCTCCCATGCCCATACCTGTAGCATTGTCACTCCAACTGATAGACTGGCATAACCCAAATATACTACCTGATGCAAATCCCTGTATAAGTGGGCCAACATAGCCGACCCCCATGCAAATTGGCAACCCTGTGTCACCATGTCCTCTAGAACCAATCCCCATCGCACTGCCAGTCCCTTCGACCTATAGTCGGGACATAAGAAACCACCTATGAAACCTGCCAAAATTGATGGTAGAGGAGCGTAATCCAAATCTAAGAACTCCTGCCAAGGGATCTCATACCTGCAAACTATATCATCCTGCAGAATCTGGAGAAGTGCCTTTGTACCACCATCCTCAGTCTGCTCATAGGGTAGCAATGCACCTACCACAAAAATCCGTAGAATCTGGTAACAATCCTCAGGCGTCACTGTGATCTTGCCCGTTGCCAAATGAAAGGCATTTGTATCACTGTGCCACCTCTCAGCCAATGCTATCAATAAACCCCATTTCACGATAAACCAAGGCATCTCCAACAACGAGGACAGGCCACACCTCTCAATAATATCTCTATCAGCCTGTGTCAATCGTGGTATCAATGACCACAGTCTCAGAAATCGCTCACGCAACTGAACCACTCCAAAGCGCTCCTGTCGAAAAGAAAAGCAAGTCCAATATCAGTTTCCTCATCAAAAACATAGATATCACAATCAAATTCATATCAAAAACTTGAAACTTTGAAAATCTAATCTAGTTACACATCATATCAAACCATCAATTCATATCAACTTGTAACACAACTCAAGTTTCACATCCATATCAACTTGTAACACAACTCAAGTTTCACATTCATATCAACTTGTAAAACAACTCAAGTTCCACAATCATTGCAGCTTGTAAAACAACTCAAGCTCCATATATATATCAACTTAAAACAATACAAATCAAATCAAGTTCATATCAAAAACCACATCATACCAAATCAGCATCAAATTTGTATCAACTTGAAAAATTGCAAATCAAATCAAGTTATATAGGAACTCATATTGGACAACTTATCAAAGCAATCATAGTAGACACGTAGACTAACCACGTGCACCTATCTCGGCAAAAATGGCATCAACCTACCAATTTTCTTCATTTAGAAATCACACTTTACCAAAAAAATTTCCCTATGCATTAAATTGCTTAGCATGCGCTATCTTGTCTTCCCCAAGCACTACTCAATCTAGCCTATGCGCTAGCCAACACCTACGCGCTACCCTTTTCTCCCAAGGCACCACCTAACCTATCCTAAGCACTAACCTACCCTATGCGCTATTTTATCCTACTCTTGTGCTACGTATCTAACCCTATGTGCTAGGTCATACCTATGCGCTACCTAGACCTACCCATGCGACCCCATAGAAACCCTATGCGCTAGGTATCTCCTATGCGCTACTTGTTTTTCCCTTTGTGCTACCCTGTGATCCCGGTGTGCTAACCTAATCCTAAGCGCTACCCTAACCTACCAATGCGCTACCCTAAACTTTTTAGATGCTATCCTATTTTATTAAAACCTATGCGCTATGAAACCTATCGTATGCGCTATGTTTTGACCTTGATGTGCTAACTTGACAGATCCGTGTGACAAATTGGAAACACGATCAAAAATGACAAAATGAAAAATCTAAAAGGGGTCAAAAAGGTTGACTTACCAGTGGTCCATATGCAATGGGCCTCTGATACCTTTGCACGCGCTTGAATTGATGAGAAGAATATGGAATCGGCATGTTGACTTCTCTCAAAAAATCACTTTCTCAAAAGTCAACAAGCACAAATAAGACAAAAAAAAATCACTTTTTCCCTTTTATAAGGTAAATTGAAATTAGGGTTACGTAGAGAAACACGTAAAAAGCTCGCAATGTCTCATACCACCCTACTAAACATCATTATCGGGAGATGAATCAAGTAACCACACTGAACATAGACAAAAATTTAAAATACAATCAAATTTATCACGACAAATGGAATTTTCAAAATTTTGATTCATCTCTCGAGGGGGCATTATTAACATCACTTATCAAATCTGGGGCATCGTTTATCAAATCTGGGGCATGACATGAACATCTCGACATAAAAACTGATCATAAGAAAATCATGATGACACGTCATTTTCTTTGAATCGACATGTGCACACATGTCACTTCAAAGAGGGGCAAAATGTAGACATATAAAAATGACCATATTCCTAAATGAATATTTTATATTCATTCCTCTATTTAGTTAAAACTAATTATTTAACTAAATTAACTAAATCACCCACATTCTTCTATTTAATTAAGTAAATTATTCAATTTATTAAGTTAAATTCACATAAGCCCTTTTATGTCATTTAATTGAATAAATCATTTTATTTAATTAAATCCCTTCTTCTTACTTTTTAATTAAATTTACATTTAATTAATAGTTTACCCCAAATTGAATAAATCTAATTTATTCAATTTCCCAAATTCCAACCAAATTTAAATAAAGCAATTTATTTTAATTAATTCTATTTTCCCTCACCCACTTGCATTTTCCTACATCTCCCACTTGCATCCTAAACCTTATTCCTAATTTCTTCTAGAATCCATCTAATCCTAATCAATTAACCCCAAACCCATCCATTATCCCTTTTCCCTAAATTTGAGGAGGTCACTTCTCAAATTTGGAGTAAAGTCTTCAAAAGGCATTAAAGCCTTTATCCATTCAACAAGCTAACTTGTTGAATACCCCCAAATTTGGAAGGACTCTTACAAATTTGTCCCCAAAGTCTTCAAACCATTAATGGTTAACTAACTCTTAGTGGCATGGTTAGAGACTTTTTGACTAACTTAACCTCCATCTAACCCAAGGGTCTCATCAAGCATTCATTGCTTTGACCATGGTTATCCCTTTAACCTTTGCACAAGAGTTTACCCCTTGGGTAAAAGCTTTATCCAATGGATAACCCTAACCTAACCTTAACCCTTACCTCCTAGGGTAACCATCAGGTCTTTTCAAGCATTTAATGCTTCTTACCTCTCCTCTCAACTAGTCTTATGTTGACAATTGTCATCATTTCATTAGTGAAAATTGTAAACATGGATTGACAACTTTCAAACTTGACCCTTGATTAACTCTTTCAATCCTAACCATCCATTGCCCTATTTTCACTTTAAATAGAGCTCTCATTCCTCCATTTTAAGGATCCATGCAAGCTTTTAGTATCTCATTTATGCTCAAATTTATCAATACATCTAGCTTCTCTTTGTAATAGGAATTAATCTAATAAGCATTTTAGACTATTTCCTTTATCATTAGCTTGGATCATTAACTAGTATATCATGTTAGGATAGTATTGTTAATAACCTTGCCATCTTATAATCTAGTTTATTGCATTTGTAGAATCATGCGTAGATAGGATGCATTTCATATTTAAATCAATCTAAAGCATCCCTCGTTCTTGCATTCATCATCCCTAAGCCACTTTGCTCAGTGATTTGAGAGCAAAGGCATTGGCTTGAGGGAGCTTGTGAGATAGAGAACCATGGAACCAACCTTGGGAAGTTGAGTCATTCTTCATGACTCCATAACTTGCACCAAGAAGTCTCGTGGGTGTGTGAACAAGCCTTTTTGAGACCACATTTTCGCATTTTAAGTTTCATAGACCCGCTTTTCCCACACATAGTTGATAATGTAGATTATGACCAGTGTGATGCCATAAGGAGCCAATTGATGTTGAATCTTTATCCAATCAAGAAGGACAACAGTTAAAAGTTCAAATTTGGTCAGTTATTGATTATTTTATTCTTTTACTTTTAGAATTTCCTACTGGGAATTGGTGATCTTGAATAGTCTAAAGACTACCGGTAATTGCTCAGATCAAGAACAACATTAAGGCTATTAAGAATACTTTCTCAGTTGCAATGAACAAATATTTTAATGAATTTCAGAAGAAAATGACTATGAGGGTAACGATATCAGAGGATGTGGTAAAAAACTTCGCTAAGAACATCATTTTCATAGTCACCATTGATTTATGTCTGATGGAAGCTATTGAACCAAGAGAAGATGAAATGGAAGACATGAGCTATGAAGTCAATTATGACTTATTGATCAGTTAGGCCAATAACCTATTGGCATCTCTAGTGGACAAGAAGAAGAAAAGACTGGATATTGTTGAGGAGGAAATTGCCAAAGCTAAATCCAGTAGTTCTCAATCAGTAATGTGAAAGGAAAGGAGAAGAAAGTTGAGAAAGAACCTTCAACATCTTTTGTACCTACTAATACAAGAGTGACATAAAGTGTCCAAGTAAAAAAGGAATAGGTACCTAGAGTAAATACTGCAACAAAGAAGAGAGGTCGACAACTGATTCTTCAAGTAGAATATGATGATATTGATACTGATGAAGAACCAAAGAAGGTAAAGTCAACTGGCAAGAAGTCTAAACCAGTTGAAGCCACCTCTCAGCAAACTATTCTTATTAAAGCTTTGTCTTACAAGCCTCTGACTATTTTTGAGAGAGCAGTAAAGACATTGAAAAGGAATAGATTTGATAACGTCAAGGAATTTTTTGATTCATTTGATGAAGATCAAGAGGAATAAATTGTTCAATAGGTAATTTGCTATTTGTGTCATTACAATTGATTACCTCATGATCTTAAGAAGGATATTTATGATTCTTTATATACTATTCTTTTGAATAAATAGGAAGAAGTTGTGAAGAAAGAAAAAGAAATTATTGATAATGTGTTTGTGCAATATTTTCCTTCTTTGTAAAAAGATGAGTTAATTGCATTGCTTGATAAACAAAAAAATCAATTTCCTTTTAAGTTAATGAGATTAAAGCTATTAAGTGGAAAGATGCAATCTGTTGAAGTTGATACTCATCAGATAGCAAGGGACATTCAGAATATGTGCAAACTCATAGAGTCCCTATAGGCTAATGAGAAAGATACTATGGAAGGACCAAAAATGGATGAGGAAGATATAGTGCAAGCTGATATTGTCTATCCTATCAAGAAGAAGGATGACACTACTTCCCAACCGGTAATTTTTGTTGATGATATACATGATACAATAGATCTATTTGGAAACATCATTGCACCAGATATGAAACAACCTAAAATTACTGACTCACAAGTTACTACAGTGGAAATACCGACTACTCAACCAAGTGTGGATATTCCACCCCCACCGATAAAATATCAACCAGTGAAACCCAAAATCCCACTAGTTTCACAGGCTAGTCAAGAGGAACCTGCTGAAAAAGTTGTTGAACATACCTCTAAATAGGAAAAGGAGAAAGAACAAGAGGAAGAGAAGACTAATAAGGAGAAACTTGTTGAACCTAAAAAGGCGTTAGTTAAACAATAGAATGATGATGATGATGACTCATTAGGCATCATAGGGCCTATCAATGTTGACAGTATGAGATCATCGGAGTTAATGGAGATTTCAACGGTCATACAATCTAGAGCTCAAAAGAAGAGGCTTAAGGAATAGAGAATGGAAGCTGAAACCATTCAAAATGTTGTGGATATTCTGTCAAGCCTTCTACCAAAAACTACTACAAGGAACTTGTCAACTCCTATTGGCAATCTTGGCCAGCTAGTTGTTGATGCCTCTGACCAACTTAAGTCCCTTGAGGAAGCAACGCAAACCTATGCAGAGAAGAGCTACAGGAAGAAGAGAGGAGAATACCTCATGAAGGATATTGATACAAGGAGAATTACCTTATCCCTAAATAAAGACATGTTAAGAAAAGCTATTGAAATAGGAGAAAAAATTATTGTATTTACATCCAATGTTTCATTCTTTTACACTGATATCAATCAAAGGCAAACAAAGACTAAGCAAGAACTGGAAAAGATATGTAGTTTCTACATACCTTTATATGATTTCATCTTTACTTTTGGTAAATTTGTGGATGATTTGTAAAATCAGTTAGATATCTATGATTGTGAATAGGCAAAAAGACTTTGATCCTTGAAGGAGTTGAAGAATTTACTTAGACCAAAAGTGGACATGTTACAAAGAGTATACAAGAATGCCAAAGCCATTTTGGCCACTCCAGAGACGTGTACACTTGATGCAATGGAAGAATTCTGTACACAGATCATGACTACAATAGAGACCACTAAAACCTTGCTGGAGACATGGGAAAATAATTTTTCTCAATTGAAGTGTACCTTAAGTGACATTTTTCTAAGATTTGCAATGAATACTCCTTGATTAGGATTTTCAAGCTTTTGTGTATGTAAACATTTTGATACAAATTTTACTATATATATATATATATATATATATATTGCTTTTCAATTTGGCATTGTTGTGAAAGGGAGAGTAGTAATATGTATGTGTGTTTTAAAATTTTGTATGTATTGATTAAGGGGGAGTAGATATATATGTGTACATTTTTCTATAAGTGCACTTAGTTGTGTAGCTGCAAAATTTTCTAAGTGTTGCCATCAATGCCAAAGGGGGAGATTGTTGGCTTGATGATGATTGTAATGAATGAATTCATATGTTGTCATTGATGGAACATGTATACACACACATATGTTCACATTTTTTACTGGTATTACTTCTAAATATTACTTGTATTGCAATTAGTATTGAAAGCTTAGTTTATGATGGTGTCAAACTGGTACATGTAGACAATCGGTATATACAGGAATAATCTGACACCAACTTGAAGATCTAGTTAAGATTATCAAAGAAGCAATGGAGGACAATCAGTTTATATGTTGATATGGTTAACTCCAACTAGTATCGGTGTTCCAACCGATATTTATTGATTGTGTGACAAGTTATCACCGGTCATGATGAGTTATCCTAACTGACAAGTTTTGGTGGTAATTTGTGATGAGTTATGTTTGATTGTCAAGATACACTACACCTAAGAAATTATGATATAATTTCCAAGGCCGAAATGAAATCTAAATGTCTATATAATGACATTATGATGAACTATTTTTAAGACATGAGATGAGATGATTGGATGCGAAGATAGAAGTGTCAAGTTGAAGAGTATGTTGGTTATGTATTTTTGAGTGCGCAGAAGAGGATCTATTCAAGCAAGTTGTGCAACTTCTAGATCACACCACCTATTGTTTTCTAATCACTATAATGTTGGCATTATAATCGACAAGGGAGAATGTTGGCATTCCAATTACAGTGAGAGATTGTTGGTATTTCAATAAGGATATTGAGAAGGTTGTTGATGACTATGGATAAAACTGATTAAGGATATTTATTGTCTTAATATTATTATTTTGTCATTGATGTCAAGAAATTGATTTTCTGAATTAGTATGATGTTGCCATATCTTAAGAAGTATGATTTGATGAGTATAAAGATGTCAGTAAAAGACATAGAAAGAATATGATGAATAAGGGGAGAAATACAGTTATTTCAATGGGCAACTATTACCGAGTTAGACAATGATGAGATCATGATGTTTAGATTGTTTTGATATCCTACATATGCTAATATTTGCAAGGTTAATACTATACTATGTTACCGACCAAAGAACCTAGTCGGTAAACCCTAAGGTTATCGCTATCGGTTAATGAAGGCAGAATGTCTACCGAGTGAAGTTTAGTATTCACCGAGTTGCAACCGAGTAATAACAGAATACATTAAATGAATAAAAGCATTATTTAATAAAGGAAGTTGATGAGCTGGAGTTGATTAAATGATTGGTAAGTTGTGTATGAAGTTTGTTAAAGAATCTATGGCAATGAAAGATCGACAGGATGATCTATAGCTCAGATTGAACCACAATACCCTAGCACAAGTTCCAAGGTGAAAATGCAAGTTCCAAGGCGGGGTAAAAAAATTTTAGATCGAAGGATACATTGAACCTGGACAAGATTGAAGATCTGATGGCTATGATTGATCATGGGAAATGTGATCAAGGAGATTTAACAGTTACCTGATTGTTTATAAATAGGAAACTATGGGTAAACAATGTATGCGGGCAAGTGTATGCACAGGGATGCTACATAGTGATTACCGAGAACAGAAGCTTGAAGACCTATTTTGAATAGTAGAGTATAGAGCCTAGCAGATAGACAAGATTAGTTCTATGTCTAGATTGTATTGAACAAATAGAAATCTGCTTTAGCATTTTTAGATGTGAAGTTGCAGATAGATTTTTATTACTGTTATTTTGAGAAAGTGACAAAAAATCTCTTAATCGAGTGGACTTAATAGTCTTATTTGTAAAACCATCTAGTAAAGTGACATGCAGATTGAGTGTTTGAAATCCTTTAACAAGGTCACTTCTAACAAGGTGAAGATCTTAATAGATCTTAGGGAAATCCCTTAACCGGGTCACATCTAGCAATGTGTTTGTAATTTTTAATAGGATTTTCTTTTAACCAAGCATACTCTAGAAGAGTATATTTCTTAGTGGGTTGGAAATCCCATAGTGGTTTTTCCCTATTTGGGTTTCCACATTAAATTTGGTGTTATGAGGTTTATGGTGATTCTATGTTTTTAAGTTTGCATGTTTGACAGTTTTGGTTATATTACTGATATATATGTTACCGAGGTTGAATATGATGTTTTTATGGATGATTAAGTTTGAATGATTCACCCCCCCCGCTCTCATATTGTTGGTTTCGCATCTATACTAATCATATTAGTATCATATCTATCATACAATAGTCAAATCCCCTAACTGGGTAATCTCTAACAAGCTTCATTATACAAATCCTCTAACAAGGTGATCCATTAGTTTGAATTTAGAAATCCTCTATCGATGTTACTCCTAACAGGGTACTACCTTTAACAAGGTATAGCTCCTTACAGAGCTTTGGAATCTTTAATAGGATTCGCTACTAGAAGAGCACCTTTGTAGACATTAATCGATCAAGTTACCTATTATTGCAGATAGTTAACTTGTAAGTCCCATCTCATCGTGGTTTTTCCCATTTGGGTTTTCCATGTATAAACACTTGTGTTATGGTGGATATTTTACTTATTGTGGATGCTTTAATATCATTTTCGATTACATGCATAGTGTTGAGAAAACTTGTTAAGTATATCTATGTGTCAGTGTTTAAAGTAGTATTGTTTTTGGTGTCACTGATTCACCCCCACCCCCTCTCTTAGTGCTTTATAAGTCTATCACCCTTCTGCTATTTGAATTCCAAAAAATAAAATAATATAAAATTTGAATTTTTACAAATTGTTTGTTCCAAACAATTCAATATACATTCCCACTTTAGACAACTAATACTCTACTAAAAAAAATATTTGCTTACAAACATACTAGTTAATTAGCATTATGGAGAATCAATAGAATATACAAATAAAAAAGAATTGGTGTGACTTAAAATTTAGTAAATTGATTGATTTGGGTGATCCCATATTTTAATTTTTCATATTGTTTAAATTGTTCTTAACTTATAAACCCTTCAACTATTTTAATTCAAAAAATAAAATAATATAGAAGTTGAATTTTTACAAATCTTGTAAAGAAACAATTCAACATACATTCTCATTCTCTACAATTAATACTCTACTAAAAAAATATATAGTTACAAACATGGTGGCTAATTAGTGTTATGGAGAGTCATTTGAATATAAAAATAAAAAGTAATTGGCGTGACTTAAAATTTAGTGAAAAAATTGACTTGGGCGATCCCATATTTTAAAATTTCATATTGTTTTGTTTATAAATTTGTTCTACTAGATATTATTCATTTTTTAATTATATTCAAGATATGTGTTCTATGAGGAGGATTAGACTACTCTAAATGATCAACATTTTATATTGTTGAATATATTGGATGATAACTATAATGATCTCAACTTTTTTTTTCTTTGGTTTTTATGTTTATTGGTACTAGAGATGTAGATAATTTTGGATGATATGACAAGGCATGACTGGAAGTAAATGTACATTTGCTATGCCATGTGACTCATGCAAAAACTAACATTATCAAAATGCATCACCATGCCCAATTTATAGTCTATGATGTGAAGCAGTATACGAGGAAAATATATGTACATCCATAGTTCATTTCCCCCCTCTACAATTATTTTACTAACATAAGGAATAATCATAAAAATGTCTCTAACAGTACATCTAGTTATTAATCTTTTAATATTTCACATTAATTTGTTTTACATTTTTTGCAATAATTATTAAGCTGAGAGAGGCTTCCTATAATGGCAGCAAAAGTATTGGTTAACATTTCAATTTTGGAGCAAATTTGATGTGCATAAAAATGCTTAAAGAGTTGAGGTGGCAGTTATGTTTTCAACAAAAATGATCTATATAGATAAAATTTGACATTCAGATGCATTTTTTATTAATTAAATCAAATAGTTGTAAAATAAAATAAAATAATTCTTAACCCTAAAACTAAATCAATTTTATAATGTCTAATATTAAATTATTATTACATTAAAGTAATCAATAAATGTTCAATTACAATTAGCATTCAATCAAGGCTATAATTCAACTAGAGTTAGAAAATCATTCAATTATGGTTACAATTAGTATCAAGGATATGTTAAGCGATAGAGTTTTATAAACAAATTGGGTTATGATTAGGATTAGGGTTAGGGTTTCATTGTATTTCTAAAATTATTTACTTTGATTTACAATTACATTTTCTCTTTTTCAAATTAAAAAAAATCATTTGTATAAAAAATATATTAAAAAAAATCATTTGTATAAAAAATATATTAAAAAAATATCAAAATAATAAGAATGACAAAATTTGATTTCTAAATAACAATTCACCAATTAACAAAAAGAGAGAAATTGTTCCAAATATACGTCCACCAGTGCACCTCCCTCCCCTCCAATCTACAGGACAACAGCTCCTGGTACCCACTAGAAACAGTAAAAAAGCCCTTAGGATTTGAGGACAAAGCAAATCTATCCCTATCCTTAAGGGAACTACAATGTCTACAAGCCAAAATGCCATGAAGCTCCGCGTAATATTCCTCCATACCAACAACCAGCCATTTATTAGGAGCCTTCCACTGCACCATCTCCAATTGCCCGCACCTATAAACAAACTTAAAGTCAACATCTCCTGCAAACCCAACCTACTCACAATATTAACCTTGCCTCTATCCAGAGGAAAACTCACCTCACATTTAGCTTCCATCATCTTCTGGATCATTCCAATCATTCTATTCTACACTTGTTGAGCTAACAGTCTGACTTCCCTAAAGATCCTCATATTCCTCTCCAACCAGATCTGCCAACGTATGAAAATGGGCCCTATGTGCTAGACAATGTGGAGAAAAGAGGACAAAATAGGAGGCCTGCCCAAACTGCTCCAAAACTCCACCAAAGAATCTGTGTGAACCCAAGGGTCCTTTCACAGCCCCCACCAGTAATGCCACAGAAGCAATGAGAAAGGGAATTTGAAGAACAAGTGTGAAGAATCCTCCTCTCCATTAACACACAAAAAATAGATGGAAGGCATGTGGAACACACGCTTGCGAATATTGTCCCAAGTTAGAGAGATATTCAAAGCCAAAGTCCAAGAAAAATAATTACACCTTGGCCAAGAGAAATTGTTCCAAATATACGTCCACCAGTGCACCTCCCTCCCCTGCAATCTACAGGACAACAGCTCCTGGTACCCACTAGAAATAGTAAAAAATCCCTTAGGATTCGAGGACAAAGCAAATCTATCCCTATCCTTAAGGGAACTACAATGTCTACGAGCCAAAATGCCATGAAGCTCCACATAATCTTCCTCCATACCAACAACCAACCATTTATTAGGAACCTTCCACTGCACCATCTCCAATTGCCCACACCTATAAACAAACTTAAAGTCAACATCTCCTGCAAACCCAACCTACTCACAATATCAACCTTGCCTCTATCCAGAGGAAAACTCACATCACATTTAGCTTCCATCATCTTCTCGATCATTCCAATCATTCTATTCTACACTTGTTGAACTAGCAATCTGACTTCCCTAAAGATCCTCATATTCCTCTCCAACAAGATCTGCCAACGTATGAAAATGGGCCCTATGTGCCAGACAATGTGGAGAAAAGAGGACAAAATATGAGGCCTGCCCAAACTGCTCCAAAACTCCACCAAAGAATCTGTGTGAACACAAGGGTCCTTGCACAGCCCCCACAAATAATGCCAGAGAAGCAATGAGAAAGGGAATTTGAAGAACAAGTGTGAAGAATCCTCCTCTCCATTACCACACAAAAAATAGATGGAAGGCATGTGGAACACACGCTTGCGAATATTGTCCCAAGTTAGACATATATTCAAAGCCAAAGTCCAAGAAAAATAATTACACCTTGGCCAAGAGAAATTGTTCCAAATATACGTCCACCAGTGCACCTCCCTCCCCTCCAATCTACAGGACAACAACTCCTGGGACCCACTAGAAATAGTAAAAAAGCCCTTAGGATTCAAGGACAAAGAAAATCTATCCCTATTCTTAAGGGAACTACAATTTCTACAAGCCAAAATGCCATGAAGCTCCGCATAATCTTCCTCCATACCAACAACCAGCCATTTATTAGGAACCTTCCACTGAACCATCTACAATTGCCCGCACCTATAAACAAACTTAAACTCAACATCTCCTGCAAACCCAACCTACTCACAATATCAACTTTGCCTCTATCCAGAGGAAAACTCACCTCACATTTAGCTTCCATCATCTTCTGGATCATTCCAATCATTCTATTCTACACTTGTTGAACTAACAGTCTAACTTCCCTAAAGATCCTCATATTCCTCTCTAACCAGATCTGCCAACGTATGAAAATGGGCCCTATGTGCTAGACAATGTGGAGAAAAGAGGACAAAATAGGAGGCCTGCCCAAACTGCTCCAAAACTCCACCAAAGAATCTGTGTGAACACAAGGGTCCTTCTACAGCCCCCACCAGTAATGCTAGAGAAGCAATGAGAAAGGGCATTCGAAGAACAAGTGTGAAGAATCCTCCTCTCCATTACCACACAAAAAATAGATGGAAGGCATGTGGAACACACGCTTGCGAATATTGTCCCAAGTTAGACATATATTCAAAGCCAAAGTCCAAGAAAAATAATTACACCTTGGCCAAGAGAAATTGTTCCAAATATACGTCCACCAGTGCACCTCCCTCCCCTCCAATCTAGAGGACAACAGCTCCTGGTACCCACTAGAAACAGTAAAAAATCCCTTAGGATTTGAGGACAAAGCAAATCTATCCCTATCCTTAAGGGAACTACAATGTCTACGAGCCAAAATGCCATGAAGCTCTGCGTAATATTCCTCCATACCAACAACCAGCCATTTATTAGGAACCTTCCACTGCACCATCTCCAATTGCCCGCACCTATAAACAAACTTAAAGTCAACATCTCCTGCAAACCCAACCTACTCAAAATATCAACCTTGCCTCTATCCAGAGGAAAACTCACCTCACATTTAGCTTCCATCATCTTCTGGATCATTCCAATCATTCTATTCTACACTTGTTGAACTAACAGTCTGACTTACCTAAAGATCCTCATATTCCTCTCTAACCAGATCTACCAACGTATGAAAATGGGCCCTATGTGCCAGACAATGTGGAGAAAAGAGGACAAAATAGGAGGCCTGCCCAAACTGCTCCAAAACTCCACCAAAGAATCTGTGCGAACACAAGGGTCCTTCCATAGCCCCCACCAGTAATGCTAGAGAAGCAATGAGAAAGGGCATTTAAAGAACAAGTGTGAAGAATCCTCCTCTCCATTACCACACAAAAAATAGATGGAAGGCATGTGGAACACACACTTGTGAATATTGTCCCAAGTTAGACATATATTCAAAGCCAAAGTCCAAGAAAAATAATTACACCTTGGCCAAGAGAAATTGTTCCAAATATACATCCACCAGTGCACCTCCCTCCCCTCCAATCTACAAGACAACAGCTCCTGGTACCCAGTAGAAATAGTAAAAAATTCCTAATCAATTTAGTGAGTCTTCTAGAGAAAGGACCAACGAACTCTATCATAAGCCTTTTCCATGTACAACCTGATAAACATATCTTTTCCTTGGAAGTTGCAATAGTATGAATTGTCTCAGTAGAAATGAACACTCCATCCAGGATTTGATGACCTTGCACAAACCCACTCTGATCTTTAAAATTGACACCCCCAAGCTAATTCTTCAACCTTTCCGCTATCATGTTAAAAATAATCTTATAAATCACATTAAAGAGAGAAATAGGGTGAAACTAGCCTAATCAGTTAGCCCTCTCACACTTTGGAATGAGTGCAATGAAAGTCGCATTCAAAGCCCGAAGCATCTGCTTATTTCTCAAGGATTCTTGGACCACCTCCAATAAGTCCAACTTGATAATATCCTAGAATTATTGATAGAACTCAATTGGAAACCCATCTAGTCTAGGAGCCTTCCCTTTCTTCATGTGGACAACAATCCTCTCAAGTTCATCCAACAAAAAAGGTCCCATAAGCTGCTCATTCATCTCCCTAGTAACTAGAGAAAGAATACAAGCAAGAACCTAATTTTCCTCTTCCGATTCCCCTTGAGAATCCTCACTATAAAGGGATTGGAAATACTACATAGACTCCCTCAAAATCTCCTACAAGGATAAACACTACTCACCTCTATCATTAATAAGAATAGGGATGGAATTGTCATGTCTTCTTGCTTTCATTGAATTGAAAAAGAACACAGCTTTCTTATCCCCCACTTGAATCCAATCAATACAAGCTCTCTATTTCTAGTAGATTTCCTCCCTAACCTCCCACTCCTCTAAATCCTTGACTTCCCTGTCTTCCTCCCTAAGCAAGGCTTTTGACAATCCATGCTCTCTTATCTCTTTGGTAATGCCATTAAAATCTAATTGAGCAGTTGTCTTAGCATGAAAAAAATTACCAAAATACTGATGATTCCACCATTTAAGTTGAAACTTAACAAATTGCAATTGCTTGGCAACAATGTACATAGTAGTGCCAAAGGCTAGCTTCCCTTTCTTTCCCCACTCCGCAAAATGTTCTTGCAAAGAAGAATATCACAACAACATAAGATGGAATTTGAACGAAGGAATGCAAGTAACCTGAGCAGAAGAAGACACCAATTTGATGGGCGAGTGGTGCAAACCTCTCCAATCTAAAATCTCAAAGCATGTGGACCATCCCCCACCAACCCAAAAACTAGAAACCGGGAAGCGATCCAGCCTCTTTGCAATCCAATACTCCCCTATCCTCCTATTGTTCCAAGTGAACAGACCATTACCGGGCTTGATGTCAACAAGATTAAAGTTTGATATACTATCCCGAAGAAGGAAGGAAGAAGGCTCCAACCGCATAACACCACTCTTCTTCTCACTCAACTCTAAGATGGCATTGAAATCACCCACCATAATCTATGGATGAAAAGGAAAAAACCCACGCATAAAAGTAATATGAGACCACAAATTTTTCTTACCTTGAAGATTAGTGGAGGCATAAATGTTAGTAAGCAAGATATATTCCTCGGTCTCAAGAATGGAGGCAACCTCAAATAAAGATGATTTGGAAGAAACTCACCATATAGGATGAATCCTCAAGGGGTTCCAAAGACAACCGACACCTCCAGAGGAGCCAAATGCCCCAATACACTGACATTCGCCTCTCCCCCATAGCTTTGGAACCAAACCCAACATACTTTTCATAGATAATTTAGTCTCTTGCAAGAAAAGGACATCAGGAGAATGACTCCTTATCAATTCCTGAAAAAAAATTTGTCGAGGGCCACTGTTCAAGCCCCTCGGATTCCATGATACCACAATAATTTCGGGGGATTAGAAAAATGAGAATCTAGAGTCTTTACTGACCCTAACTCTGTAAGGAAGTAAAGTAACGGAAACAACTTCCTACACTAACCTTGAGAGGAGGGTAATGCAAAACTTTTTCAGATCATTACAACAGTTACAGAAAATAGAAATAGATATAACAGCATTCATACCACAACACAATGATTTATGTAGGGAAAACCCTTTCGGGAGAAAAACCCCACACTCCAAAAGTAGCCCAATATTTTATTCAGCAATCAAAAACAGATTACAACATACTTGTAGAGCAAGCTCTTCATAGGAGTACCACTAATCAGAGATTCAGAGGCAACTCAATAGCCATAAGACTCTTACACATGACCTCTATCTCACACACCTCATAAATAGGAGATACAATACAAGAAACCGTCAAACGGTATTACAAAACCATGGGCTAAAACCATCCAATAAGGTGTAGCCGACCTTATCTCCCTTCTAGATTCCCTATGACATGTTAAAGCACACATCAACATGTGTCGCTCCCTTTTACAGCTCATTTATGTATCCGATACAAATTATTTTTCCTATTTCAGGAGTACAAACTTCCAGAGGCCATAACTTGAGAACCGGGTGTCCGATTGACAAACCGTTTGAAGCACCAGAAAGCTCGCGAAGTTCTCTATCAACTCATAACCTGTTGCACCAGTTATGGCCACTTTTTAGGGCATTTTGGAGCCTCTAAATCCCCCAAAATTAAGTTTAAACATTTTATCGCACCCCTCCAAGACAAAAACTTTAATATCTTCAAAACTAGCTGTGACCTTGCGATGCAACTTTACCAGAATGCTTATCTAGCCAACCAGAAGCTTCAGGGAGAGTTTTGCACCATTTTGTGCTCAAATGAAAACTTACTATAAATAGTAACCTCGCATAAATGCAAGGTTGAGACACCATTTTTCCCAACAAACTCAACCAAATTCTCCCCCAATGATTTGATATTATCCAAGTCCTTCTTTCTTCCAACCTTCAAAATCTTCTCCGTTGCTCCTTTTTTAATGTCTTTCTAAAGAAGACCCAAATGTAAAGAGATCTTATTACTTTTAACCCTAGCGGAGTCCAATTTATGTGCTGCAAGAGAAACACCCCCACCAACCATATTGACTTTAGCGCTAGAGATGGGTTCCATCTAAGCCACTACTTGCTAATCCATCTCCATCTAATGACTCCCAACCTCCTGCAGACCTTGGGTAGCATCCAAGTTCACACTATCAGGAATCAACCTTGCTGCACTATTATCCAAAGGAATCATCCCCGGATTCACCTCCTACTGGTTAAGGTCATCCAAGGATTCAAATCCATTAAAGGTATCCTCCTCCCAACTCTCCTGCAAAGACGTCTTTTGACCCCAGTTCCTATTCTTTTTTCTTAACTGGGACAAAGCCATCAGTACCCACAACCACATCAAACATGGAAGCTTTTCCTTTATCAGCCCCATCAAGGTTACGGGATGGCTATTGAGGCTAATGCTCAACCCATTTAGACCTAGGGCACTTGCACTGCAAATGACCATACGCGTGACATAGACGACACCCAAAAGGTAAAGTCTCATAATCAAGCTATTGGACCCAAGAGTAAAAGCCCACACATAGATCTATAGAATTTGGCAAAGGATTGCTAAGATAAATTTCAACACATATATGAGCAAAAGTCATTACCTTTCTCCCCAAGGTTTGCATTGAAGATCCAATAGGCTTCCCAAGCAACGTAGCTAGCATTTGCAACACATCCTCCTGACAACATTCCACCAAAAAATGAGGTAATCGAACCCACACTAGGACTCGATTCGAGAGATCCTCCAAAGTGTTAAATCTCGCATGCCAAGGTTTGATGAACAACCCCACCTGGTTATAAAAATATGGGCCTCCCTCAAAGACCTGATTGTGATCATCCATGCAATTAAAAGTGACAATGAATTAATTGTTTGCCAACAAAATAACATCCATTTCCCCTTACGACACCCAAGTCTCTGAGCCCAATTCTCCAAAAACTATAGAGAAACCCTCATCCCCAAAAATTTGCAGTATAACGAGCGCTTTGAGAAACATTCAACATCTTCGGCAATCATCTCAGGTGGGATTACCAATTTCAGTCAATCTTTGCATCTCTCAAGACAACCATTAATCTTCAAAATCTGAGAGCCGTTGGACAAACCTGCCCTAGTAAACACGAAATCTGAAACAAAGAGATCATTAGGGAAGGTCTTGATACCTTGGGATGGGAATTTCGTGCCCAACACACCTAAAAAACCCCATACCAAGTGAGTCCCCCAAGGCCTCTCCCCCAGCAGTGGAAATTACTAAGGAGAAGGGTTAGACACAAATAAAATAAAAACCCACACCCCAAAACCCTACCTACCGAACAATCCTCACAAACCACACACTCCTCCCCAACTTTGATATGAGAAGAGAATGGCCACAACCTTCCACACCCCATAAGATCCTCCCACCACTGCCACAAAACTCCTGACTCCCTGTACACCCCGCTCCAGCTCTCAACCCAATGCCACACCATAGTCCTCCCCGCGACTAGCCATCAATCTCCTCTGCAAAAGCCACCACATCCTACGAAAGCAGAAAATAGACACCCCCCTCTTTGCACAACCCAACATAGACCCCCCATGAGCTAGGGATTGGATGCCCTATCTCGGACCTACACTCATGCACACTCCATTTGAATCATTTAATTTTAGTGTATTGGCCAAATTTCAGGATTTAGTTCTTTTAAGTCTAGTTAATTATTTTGGTTAATTTTAATTTAATTTTAATGAGTTGTTATTATTATTATTTGATAGATAATGGATCATAGCTGTATAATATATTTTATTAATTTAATAAAATTTTACATTTACATGTTCGGTTCATTATGGGCATCAGTAGGAAAGAACTGAACTAAAAAAACCTTCACTCTTTCCCAAGGATACTATCTTGGAAAATATTGTCTATGGCTGGTTATAGAAGGAAATTACATCTAAACATTACAAGCGATCCACCCATATTGTGGATTAAACAAGTAATAAAATAGAATAGTACGATTATGAAATATGCTTGGTATCTCCTATCTTGATGTGAGTGGGAGTTTGCAGAAGTAACAAAAGAGCTTTGAGTAAAACCAGGTTCTATTACATCCAAAGTGAGCCCAATAATCCTGCAAAACCATAATAAAAAAACAAACCTTTCTCCTGCAAACTGTTAGTCTTGCATCAATAGTGAATATGGGAAATTGATTACCAGAAATAATTATCTCCACAAACTAGCATTTCAAGACAATTTCTATGCAAAATTAACACTATCCATGACTATTTACGTAAATAGACAAAGCGATGATGAATGACAAATCTACCCACAATAAAATTTACAATCATATACAAAAGCCACCCTAATAGTCCCTAAGCAATAGAGAACATAATAGAATGGTCGCAGCAGGAAGAGAAGATCTAAGTTAAACTCACCACTTAACTTACAATTACACATAGATTGTCGAATGACTATCGTAAAGGTAATCAAATAATGCTAATTCCAGTCTAGGGCCATGACAGTCGAAGACCAAGAAATATAACTTATAGGGACAGATCAAAGCACACCACAAAGGATGACTATCTCATAGAGTGAAAATGAATAAATGAAACCTAAATCTATATATGAATATGAAAGTATATGAATTTTAATGAATTATTGTTGTTTAAAGTATATTTGATTGGCTATTTCACATGAATAAAATAAATATTGATTATTTTGATGAATAATATTCATACCTAAACTAACTTGGTCTCATGATTTTTGGTAAGCCAATATCTAAATAAATAAATAAAGGAAAATGTTTCCATAAACAAAGAGAAGGTATGGATTGATTTTATAAAATATATTTATTGTTACCTAATAATAGTTAATATTAATTAATGTTATAAATATTTTAAATTTAAAGCTTTCATAATATCATTTAATATTAGAATAAAGTTTTTAACATCATTTTAAAAATAATAATATGATTTTTTATTTTATAGTTTATTAGTCTAGGTTGAATGAGTAATAATTAAATGTCTTTTTTAAAATCTATTTTAAACTTAACTTACTATTGTTTTCAAAGATCATCATATAGGTTATAGTTATAAAATTTATAGTAGTTGTAATTTTGGATCATAGCATTAAAATATTTGAAATGAAATTGAAAACTATTATTTCTCTTTTCATAATGAATACATACCATTTCTCTAAAAAATAATCTAATAATTATGGTTTCTCAATCAAAATATATAAGTATGTATGTATACACATGCGCACACACACACATATGTATAAAATTATAATATATGTATGTATGTATCTATGTATTTATCCAACTCGCATTTATCCATTAAATGACGTAGTCTATGCAGTCATATAGCCATTTATTTATTTACTAAATCAATTCAAAATAGAATTATTTTAATATTACGTGAACGGAGAGAGAAGGGGTAGGTAGATTAAAATTATGATATTAGATTTTAAAATTATTTTAATATTTAATATTTCTTTATCTTTCATTTTAATGAATTAATAAAAAATATCTTGATTCTAATCTTCAATTTGTTTAATAAATGAATTTTTTTCTTATTCTATTTAATAAATGAAAAAATAGACAATTCCCTCTTGAAATAAAATGTCTCTGTCAGCGCTGTTTATGGCTGCACAGATGTTCAAGCCTATAGTTAGTTGGAAAGCAATACGAATGCAAGCAATTGGACAACCGCTTTTTTAAAAGAGTCTTTCACTGGCCGGAACTAAAAATATAGGATGTCAGGTACTAAATTTAACAAGAATATATTTTGAATGTTGGATTCTTTGTCCAAACTCGCCTGAGAGGAATATGATGGCAAATCCCTCCTTATACCAAAGAAACCACAAATAAAACCCCATGCCAAACTCCTCTTATGTTACACAACTTCAAAAATAAATCCAACCCTGAATGACAACAGTTGGAAGGAATCCAGATGGTGCTTCTTGAAGGCAATATGATATGTTAAGAAAATCACAAACAAACACCACCATATTTTATGCACAGGGGAGGTCGCATAATGTTTGTCAAACATAAAAAATAATTGAAACAATGGAAAATCACTTATTACAAGTTATACCCTAACTCTCATCCCCCATTCCAGAGTAAAATGTTTACTACTATCTACAAATGAGTCATCTAGAAAAGAAACAGTGAAGGCATCCCTCAACTTACTCCATAATTGTTAAGAAGACATCCAGAATCCTACAAAAATTGGTTCAATCTTCCCACCAACAAATAACTAAAACTCACTTTGTATATTTAAAACTTATAAGATGCATTATACTACCACTGGATATTTTGGCACCCTTCATTGTCACTGCCCAGCTCCATATTCCACCTCCTCACTATCCTATCTCGAACAACCTGCAGCAACGGAAGAATGAAATTTGAGAAAGAGATGAAAATAATTGGACATTACCCTCAATGCTCTGTTTCCTCTCTCCCATGCAGTCACCATGACTTCTGTTGCTAAAGTTTTTTGAGCAAAAAGAGATGAAAAGAATAGAGAACACTTTACCTATTGCAGACTTGGAGAAGAAGATTTTGAGACCTGTCATATTTCCTTAGCATGAAGAGGGAATTTATATGTCAGTAGCCAACACCGACTCCAATCCTCCACTACCCTGCCATCACTCCACGGTTTTCCTTTTACAAATGCCCTGCAAAATATAACGGCCAAGAGTGGGAATGGAGAAAGCTAATCAAATGCCATGCAAAAGATGATGAGTTACTAAGATTTACTAATATTAGGTTAAATCTAATGCGGGCTCATCTCAAACTGCCTCTCAACTTAATTGCCTGCCAAAACCGGGTGGGAGGGAATAGTTATTGGGAAGCGGCCCCAACAAATATTATTGCTGCGGGAGGCAGGGAAGGCAGTGGGTGGGATAAGCTGCCATGACCATCCCAACCTCCGGTGCTTATTGCAGTGCCTATTGCCCCAAGCCAATGATCGGATAACAACTATGGCGTCCCAATCCGCGTTAGAGTAGTTTGGAGAGTAGGGGATAGTTTGGATAGGGGCCGGGAAAAAAAAACACTTGATAGAAATCACTCGAACCTGCCCATAGAATTTTAGGGCACCCATTCTCCGTGACGCCCTATAGTTTTTTATGGGCAGTGCAGAGAGCTTGAGAAACCCCCTTTCTATACGTTAAAGGTGAGCCTCGTCGTTCTTTCTCTCCGAGGACTCTTGCTCTTTAGCCCATACTCGAGTGGAGAAGAGAAGGTTTGAGTTTTCTGAGTGAATGAATATTCAGATATAAAGAGGTTACAGAAGAGAATTAGCTCTTTCTTTAGCCTAATGGAAAGCATTTGCCGATACCATCAGTCGTTCGGCAAGTTAAGAGTGGGAATGGAGAAAGCTAATCAAATGCCATGCAAAAGGTGATGAGTTACTAAGATTTACTAATATTAGGTTAAATCTAATGCGGGCTCATCTCAAACTGCCTCTCAACTTAATTGCCTGCCAAAACCTGCCAAGAATGTCTTCCACCAATACTACTATACTGCCAAATCAGCATGTCAAATTTTTTGTAAATGCGTTTTGTGTTTACGGATAGTATTGATCCCATTGTAGATCGCCTCTCGGCGAAATAATTTTAAAGAATTGTTTAGGAATAATTTTATAATTATTTTGGGAATAATTTGTAGAAAATTAAGCAAAATAGATTTAAATTTGAGCTTATTCCCCACGGAAAAACATTTTTTTTTCATTGGTTCTGGTTTATTAAAGTTACATGAGATCGAGTTTAAATTATTATAATTTTAAATGTTTAATTTTGTTAAGTGTAGACTCGAGTAAATTATTTTGGTCTTTTTTTCTTTCTTAATAATTAAAATATATTTTATTAACTATTTCAAATAAATTTGAACGGTTATTTCAGTTTATTTTAGTATTGCAAGTTTGCATGAATAAAAAAAATTATTAAATATTTTGATTAATAAAATTCATATTTGAAATCAAATGTAACACATATTTAAAATCATATATGCGTAAATCTATTTCTTTAATTTTTAAATCCAATACTATTATATTAAATCTACCTACCCTTTCTCCCTTCATTCACATTATATTAGAACAACTCTACTTCAACTTGTTTTTTCTATTGTAACTATTGAATAATTGATTTGATTTATTTTTTTATTTTTTTCATAAGTACAAAAAATTCAAATAAATTTATTTCCATAATTTTTAGTGTGTTTGAATTCTTCAAACAACTCTATACCCATTAAATTGTAATTTGACTTAATTTTAATTGTATTCATATCATTTATCATCTAAATTAAAATATTGTATTTCTTAAATAGGTGGATGGTAGCCAAAATGAGAAGTTGCATTGTTCTTTATTTTCTTGTATATTTAATTTAGTATATTCTTAATGTTGTTGTTAACTATGATATAGATTAGCTTACATATATTTGATTTTAATCAAATATATATATAATATGCCGAGAAATATCCTTTTCTAGGCACCTATTAGAGTTGAGGTACATGATAAAAGTATGTGCCTCAAAAAGGATATATCTCGGCATATATATATATATATATATATATATATGATTAAAATCAAATATATGTAACCTAGTAGCAGTCGCGGCAACATGGGAAACAATAAAAAAAAATTCAAAATAGAACTATATAATATTATATTATTAATGTTTGTTGCATTAATATGTAATATTATTATTGCAATTATTAATATCATGGTTAGGGTTAGCATCAAGTTTTGGTTCTGGTATAGGATCATGGTTAGGGTTAAGGTTAGGTTAGGGTTAGAATTATAATTAGGATTAGGGTTGTTAGGGTTAGGGTCTAGATTAAAGGGAGTTATAGTATTATCGATAAAATAAGTTATAATTAGTTTTAGTTAACCATTAGAGTTATTATTGTAGGATAATGCTTTGGGTAAGGGTTCAAGTTCAATTAGAATCAGTTATTTAATAAATCTTTTTATTAAAATAAATTATATTATAATATTATATATTACATAGAGATATATGAAATTTAATATATCTATTTAGACTATTTTTAATAATATATATTTGTTGCAAGATCAAAGCAAATACTTAACTCTAAGATATATTAAACTTTATTTAATGACAAGTATTATGGTTATGGTTAGGATTAGGGTTAAGATTAGTGTTATGGTTAGGGATAAGGTTTACATCATGGTTTGGGTTAGGGTTTATATCATGTTTAAGGTTTGGGTTTTGGTTACGGTTTAATATTAGGGTTACATTTATGGTTAGGGTCAAGGTTTAGTGTCAGGGTTACAATTATGTAACTTAGTGTTTACATCAAAGGTAGGGTTAAGGTAAGCATAATTACAGTTAGGGTTAGGGTTGGAATTATAACTGGGGGTATGGTTAGGATTAGGATTTGGTTTATGGTTATGTTTTGGATTAGAGTTAATCTTACCATTATGATCAGGGTTAAGGCTTATATCATGGTTAGGGCTATGATTAGGGTTAGCGTTTGCTTTTGGTTTAGGATTATGGTTAGGGTTTAGTGTTAGCCTTAAGTTTATGGTAAGGGTATAGTGTTAAGGTTACAATTAATTTAGGGTTTATATCAAAGTTAGGGTTAGAATTAAGGTTATGGTTCAATAACATTAAAGTTAGGGTTAAATTAGTATTCAAGTAGGATTAGTGTTTGGGCTAGATTAAGGTTAGGAATAGATTAGGATTAAGGTTCAATTTGGGTTAGGGTTAAGTTTAGGTTTGGGATTATTGTTAGGGTTAGGGTTTATGATTATGGTTAGGTTAGCATTATGATTAGGGTTAGGGTCGGGAATATGACTAGGGTTATTATTTTTGGTTATGGTTAGGTTTATTGTTTACATCATGGTTGGGGTTAAGGTTAGGTTAAGGATTATGGCTAGGGTTAGGGTTTACATCATAGTTAGGGTTAGGCTTAAGGTTGGGGTTATGATTAACGTCATGGTTTAGGGTTATGATTTACATCATGCTTAGGGTTAGGGTGAGGATTATGGTTGGGATTAGGATATAAGATTAAGGTTAGGGTTAGGGATATGGTTTGGGTTAGAGTTTAAGGTTAGGATTAGGATTATGGATAGGATTTACTCTTAGGATTAGGGATAAGTTTTGGGTTAAGGTTAGGGTTAGGATTAGGATTATGTTTCGGGTTAGGGCTAAGGATTATTATTAGGGTTAGGGTTAGGTTAGGTTAGGGTTAGGGCTAAGGAATATTGTTTAATTCTCTACAGTTATAGTGAAGTTTAGGGTTATGTTATGGTTTGGTTTTAATTATGGTAAGATTAGGTTTAGGGTTAATGTTAAGCTAAAATTAGGAATAGGGTTAAGATTGGAGGTAGGGTTTAATTCGAGGTTTTAATTATGGTTAGATTTGAGTTTGACTACATGATTAGGGCTTGATTATGGTTATAGTTAGGTTTTGGTTTTGATTAGGGTTAGGGTTTGATTATAGTTAAGATTAGGGTTTAATTATGATTTGGGTTAGGGTTTGATTATGATTAGGGTTTGGTACAATTATGATTTTCTTATGGTTAGGATTTGATGGTGGTTAGATTGGGGTTCAATTAGGTCTAGTTTATGGATATTGTCAAGGTTAGGGTTTAATTATGGTAAGGCTTAACATAAGAGTTCAATTAGGGTTATGATTCAATTACATTATGGTTTGGGTTAAATAAGGATTAAAGTTAAATTAGGGTAATGATTCAATTACATTAGGAGTAGGGTTAAATTAGGATTAAAGTTTAATTAGGGTTAGGGTTTGGGCTAGAATTCAATTAGGGCTATCATTTAGTTTAGGGTTATGGTTCAGTTGTTGTTAGATGAGGGTTGAAGTTGTAGGTGTTTTAAAATTATATTGGGTTATAGTTAAGTTTAGTGTTAGGTTATGATTAGGTTTCAATTATGGTAAGATTAGGTTTAGGGCTAATGTTAACCTAAAATTAGGTTTAGGGTTAAGATTGGAGGTAGGGTTTAATTATAGGTTTTTATTACAGTTAGATTTGAGTTTGATTATGGTTAGGATAAAGTTTTTGTTATGATTAGGGTTAGGGTTTGATTATGATTAGGTTTTGGTATAGTTATGATTTGGTTATGATTAAGTGTTATCATTTTAATCCATATTTGTTTATTAACATCATACTTTTGACAACAAAACCCAAAAAGCCAATGATAAAATAGTTAGACCCATCAATTTTAGGGCTTAAAAATTCTAACCTTATCGTCACATATCTACTTCCTTGTATCTTCGTATTCCCATGTCAATGACTGAGTTCGGAAAATGAAGTGACTTGTGTGAACAACTCGTATTTATCCATTAAATGACGTAGTCTATGCAGTCATATAGCCATTTATTTATTTACTAAATCAATTCAAAATAGAATTATTTTAATATTATGTGAATGGAGAGAGAAGGGGTAGGTAGATTAAAATTATGATATTAGATTTAAAAATTATTTTAATATTTAATATTTCTTTATCTTTCATTTAATTTAATTAATAAAAAATATCTTGATTCTAATCTACAATTTGTTTAATAAATGAAATTTTTTCTTCTTTTATTTAATAAATGAAAAAAAAGACAATTCCCTCTGTGAAATAAAATGTCTCTGTCAACGCTGTTTATGGCTGCACAGATGTTCAAGCCTATACTTAGCTGGAAAGCAATACGAATGCAAGCAATTGGACAACCGGTTTTTTAAAAGAGTCTTTCACTGGCCGGAACTAAAAATATAGGATGGTAGGTACTAAATTTAATAATTTAAAGCATTGTTTAGGAATAATTTTATTATTTTATGGGGAATAATTTGTAGAAAATTAAGTAAGATAGATTTAAATTTGGGCTTATTCCCCACGGAAAAACTTTTTTTTTTCCATTGGTTCTGGTTTATTAAAGTCATATGGGATCGAGTTTAAATTATTAGAAATTTAAATGTTTCATTTTGTAAGTGTAGACTCGAGTAAATTATTTTGGTTTTTTTTTTCTTTCTTAATAATTAAAATATATTTTATTAATTATTTCAAATAAATTTGAATGGTTATTTCAGTTTATTTTAGTATTGCAAGTTTCTCATGAATAAAAAAAAATATTAAATATTTTAATTAATAAAATTCATATTTGAAGTCAAATGTAACTCATATTTAAAATCATATATTTGGTAAATCTATTTCTGTAATTTTTAAATCTAATACTATTATGTTAAATCTACCTACCCTTTCTCCCTCCATTCACATTATATTAAAACAACTACTTTGACTTGTTTTTTCTATTGTAACTATTGAATAATTGATTTGATTTATTTTTTTATTTTTTTTCGTAAGTGCAAAAAATTCAAATAAATTTATTTACATAATTTTTAGTATGTTTGAAATATTCAAACAACTCTATTCCCATTAAATTGTAATTTGACTTAATTTTAATTGTATTCATATCATTTATCATCTAAATTAAAATATTGTATTTCTTAAATAGGTGGATGGTAGCCAAAATGAAAAGTTGCATTGTTCTTTATTTTCTTGTATAATTAATTTAGTATATTCTTAATGTTGTTGTTAATTATGATATAGATTATATTCAGTATCTTAAAAGTGAGTGAAAAACCAAGGTATGGTATTATAAAATTTAGATCATATATTTTAATTAAAAAATTTCATTTAGCCGTAAAATTAATGGAATTGTCAATGGGTCTTTGATCTTTTTGTGAATTTGAATGGTTCTAAATGAGTCTTCTAAGATTGTACCTCAAATAACTATGCTTGAATGAATATCCCTTAGTCCTTGGTTCTTAACCAAAGAGGTTTCATTAAAGAATTCATGCTCCTACATTAGATTCTATAAAAAAAATTAAAGCAATTTCTTGTCGGAACAAAGCAAGGAATTTTTTTTCAAATTGATTGAATAAAGTATTTATTAATATAAATATGAGAGAATATATATATATATATATATATATATATATATATATATATATATATATATATATGATTGGTTCCCATGTCGGTACCTAGTTTGTCAGTACCAACAAAAAAATTATGTAAGAAAACCAACAACATCCATTAAATTCAAATATGTAACTACTATCTTTCTTTGCAAAAAAATTTACTTCTAACATTTTGGAAAGAATTAGTGGATATCTAGAATATTGATTTTTACTTTTGAACTCCTTGCACAAAAAAACTTAAAATGTGTTTAGAGTTTCCTTTTGCATAAATTTGATTAGATTTTACATTTGAAAGTCTATTTATAAAAATCATCTACACAAAATATTATTACAATAGAATTTTAGGTGATCATGTACCTATAAATTGAAAATTTTTATAATGTTGGTGATGTTGTTATATGGAGCCTAATCAGACTCATAGGTTAAATTTTCCCTACTTCTATCGGTGCGGTTTCCCCCTATATTTTTTGATGGGGGTTTCAGGGCAGCGCCCCCAAGTTGGGGTCAAGGGGCATCACATTTTGTAACCCTAATTTTGTAACTGACATAAGTCATGAAAAAAGGGCTAAGGGTTAGGGTTTTCAGTAGAGAATTTGTAGCATTTTGCAGCAATATTGAGTTGCAAGGGGATTGCTAGTTGTAATCAGTTTTGATTTACTAGATAATAAGATTGGACTCTCTGTTTGGAGGATGTAGCCTGAGATTTGGTGAACCACGTTAAATATTGTCTCTTCACTGTGATTATTTCTTTATTTTTTTCATTCCTATGTTTTATAACTATCTGCATATAATTGATACTTTATGCATGTAATGCCTAACAAGTGGCATCAAAGCGAGTTGCATATAATTATCTTTTGTATGAATATCTCACAGTTGAGTGGGAGTCTCATAGTTAAGTGGGAGCAATGGAAGATGAGGGTAAATTGAAGGTAGATAAATTCAATGGGCAGCACTATCAATTATGGAAGATGTAGATGGAGGATTATCTCTATCAGAAGGATTTATGGAGGCTGTTGAAAGGAATAGCCAATAAACTGGCAACAATAAGTGATGAGGATTTTAAATTACTAGACAAAAAGGCACTAGGAACCATTCGGTTGTACCTGGAACCATCCGTGGCATTCAATATAATAGAAGCAAAGACAAATGTTGACTTGATAAAAGCTTTGAAAAAATTGTATGAAAACCCTCAGCCTCAAATAAGGTATTTCTCATGAAGCATTTGTTTAATCTAAAAATTAATGAAGATGGATCTATGATAGATCATTTAAGTGAGTTTATTACGATTACTAGTCAATTGACTTCTATAAAGTTAAATTTTGATGAAGAAGTTAGGGCTCTCATGTTATTATGCTCTTTGCCTAAAAGCTAAAATAGTTTGGTAATGGTGGTTAGTAACTCTGCTTCTGGTTCAAATACTCTGAAATTTGATGATGTTGTTAGTGTTATTCTGAGTGAGGAAGTACACAGGAAAATGTCAGGTGGATCCACATCAGGTAGTGTTTTGTATGCAGAAAGAAGGAGCATATCAAAAGAGAGAGGAAAAGGTTATGGAGGTCATGGGAAGTCACAAGGAAAATCTAAGGACAAGAGGTCCTAATCTAGAGGATCGAAAGATTGCTGGTATTGTGGGAAGCTAGGTCATCTAAAGAAAGATTGTTGGTCTCGAAAGAATAAAGGAGACAAACAAGAGGGTAATAAGGAGGTGAATGTGGTAAGTAATAAATATGAAGAAGATTCTTTGATTCTTTCCCTAGATAATGTTGATGATTCATAGGTTTTAGATTTAGGGGCTTCATTTCATGCCACTCCCCATAGAAGTTATTTTCTTGATTATGTCCAAGGGAATTTTGGGCTAGTTTATTTGGGAGATAATGAACCCTATAAGATTGTTGGGAAGTGAAGAACTAAGATTAAGTTGCAGAATGGGAATCATTGGCTACTACAAGAGGTAAGGCATGTTCCAAGGCTAAGTAGGAATTTAATTTCAGCAAGGCATCTAGGTGATGAAGGTTGGATAGTTACTTTTAATGATAAAAATTGGAAAGTTTCAGAGGGTGCCTTGATAGTAGAAAAAGGTGTGAAAGTAGGAACCTTATATCTTTGTACAAGTCATACTATTCCTTCTACTTTAGTTGTTGCATAGAAAACCCAAATACTTTCAAGAATAGTTGCTACTGGTTTGTAGGAAGAAACTAAAATAGTTGTTGTAGGTTCTGCGACAATAGTGTGGCATAAAAGACTTGGTCATATGAGTGAAAAAGGTATGAAGTTACTTCACTCTAAAAAGGTTTTACCAGGCCTAAAATGCATTAATATGGATTTCTATGAAAGTCGTGTGTACGGAAAATAAAAGAGAGTTAGGTTTCTTAAGGATGGAAAGCAAAAGAAAGATGAAAAGTTGGAGCTTGTACATACAGATGTATGGGGACCGACTCTGGTATCTTCTCTTGATGGCTCTTTGCATTATGTTACATTCATAGATGATGCAACTAGGAAAGTGTAAATTTATTTCCTTAGGCATAAATCAGATGTATTTGAACCATTTAAGAAATGGAGAAGCTTGGTTGAGAATGAGATAGGTAAAAAATTAAAATGTCTCCAATCTGATAATGGTGGTGAGTATTGCAACAAATAATTTGAGGATTATTGTTCTACTTATGGAATTTGTAGGTAGAAAATGAATCCAAGAACTCCACAAGAAAATGGAGTGGCTGAGCACATGAATAGGACAATAATAGAGCACACAAGGACCATGAGATTACATGTTAGGCTCCCTTTAAACATGTGGGTAGAGGCTATCAATACTGATGTATATTTAATTAATAGAGGTCCCTTAGTTCCTTTGGGTTGTGGTATTCCCAAGAAAGCATGGACAGGTAAGAAGGTGAGTTATTCTTTTCTCAAAACCTTTGGATGTGAAGCATTTGCACATGTAGATTCTAAAAATAGAACCAACCTGGATGCAAAATCAAAAAGGTGTATTTTTCATTAGATATGACATTGATGAATTTGGTTATAGGATTTGGGATGTTGAAAATCTGAAAATTGTGAGAAGTAGGGATTTTGTATTCAATGGGAAGGTGTTGTAAAAGGATCAGTTTCAATAGCATAAGAAGAAAGAAAAGGATTATGTGGTGCTAGATGATACTCCAAATAGTGATGTTCCAGTGGTTCCTCATGCTCCACAATATCAACAAGAAATACCACAAACTCAAGTGAATGTTAGACAGTCAACAAGGCTAAGTAGACCTCTTGAAAGGTTCTCTCCCTCTTTGTATTCTATTTTGTTAATTGATGTTGGTGAAACAGAAGGATATGATGAAGCTATGTCGGTGGATACAAAAGTTCAGTGGGAGCTTGCCATGAAAGAAGAAATGGACTCCTTGCAAGAAAATCAGACTTGGAAATTATGTAAGTTGCCTGTAGGTAAAAAGGCTTTGCAAAACAAATGGGTTTATAGGATAAAAGAGGAAGATGGAGGTAAGAATAGATTTAAAGCCAAATTAGTTGTCAAAGGATTTGCACAGAAAAAAGGGCATTGATTTTACTGAAATTTTTTCTCTAGTTGTCAAGATGACTTCTATTCATACTGTTTTAAGTGTTGTGGCTGCTGAAGATTTGCATTCAGAACAGTTAAATGTGAAAACTACCTTTCTCCATGGTGATTTGGAGGAGGAGATATATATAGACATTGCAAAAGAATTTATATGGCTTGAAACAAGCACCTCGATAATGGTACTTGAAATTTGATAGTTTTATGGCTAAGAAAGGCTACAACAGGTGTAATTCTGACCATTGTGTTTATTTTAAGAGGCTAGATAATGAAAGATACATTATTTTGTGTTTATATGTTGATGACATGCTTGTAGTTGGGTCTAACATGGATCACATTAGAGAGTTAAAATGATAGTTAGAAAAATCCTTTGCTATGAAGGATTTAGGGGTAGCAAAACAAATCCTTGGTATGAAAATTTGTAGAGATAGGTAGAATAAAACATTGACTCTATGTCAAACTGATTATATTGAAAAGGTGTTGTAGAGATTCCATATGGAGAACAAAAAATATGTCAGCACAACTTTCCCTAGTCATTTGAAATTGACGAAGGAGATGTGTCCAAAGATACAAGAGGAGAAAGACAAAATGTTCAAGGTACCATATGCTTCAGCTATAGGAAGTTTAATATCTGCCATGGTATGCACGAGACCAGATATTGCACATGTTGTTGGATTTGTAAGCAGGTATATGAGTAATCCAAGATTGGAGCATTGGAATGAAGTAAAATGGGTTCTCAGGTACTTGAGAGGAACATTGAATATACATTTATGTTTTGGGAGGCTCTCATGTTAATTTAGCAGGCTATGTAGACTCAGATTTGGCAGGGGATATTGATACCAGGCGGAGTACTATAGGTTATGTCTTTACTATAGGTGGGACAATGATGAGTTGGATCTCTAGGTTGCAAAAGGTGGTTGCTTTATCCACCATAGAGGCAAAGTATGTAGCTGTAACAGAGGCAAGCAAAGAGATGATATGGCTGAAATAGTGGGAGATGATATGTTGTGGAGTCTAATCAGTCTCCAAGTGGGAGATATTTGTTATATGGAGCCTAATCAGACTCGGAGGCTAGATTTTCCCTACTTCTATTGGCACGGTTTCCCTCTATATTTTTCGATGGGGGTTTTAGGGAAGCGCCCCCAAGTTGGGGTCAAGGAGAATCACATTTTGTAACCATAATTTTGTAACCGACATAAGTCATAAAAAATGGGCTAAGGTTTAGGGTTTTAGGTAGAGAATTTGTAGCATTTTGCAGCGATATTGAGTTGTAAGGGGATTGCCGGTTGTAATCAGTTTTGATTTACTAGATAATAGGATTGGACTCTTTGTTTGGTGGATGTAGCCCAAGATTGGGTGAACCATGTTAAATATTGTCTCTTCGCTGTGATTATTTCTATGTTTTTTTCATTCCTGTGTTTTATAATTATCTGCATATAATTGATACTTTCTGCATGTAATTCCTAACAGGTGACTATGATTATATGTAATTGTGTATGTCAAAAGTTTAATCTTTATGAAATACTTAAGGGAAGGATACCAATAGATGTTTTAGCTAATTTTTCACACCCTAAGATTCTAAATGGTATGGTGGATTTTGATTATTTTTTTTGTTGGCTTTATATGTGACTTAAGTGCTTGTAGCTATTGTTTTAGCTTTTGGGTAGTTATGATAAATGTTGTGGGATTCATTGTGAACACAAGTGTCAAAAATTATTTATTTTAAATTGGTGTGCCATACATATTCCTTAGTGCCTTGTGAACCATTCAATTTGACCACCCGAAAAGTTGAATAATTGATCTAGTACTTATGCACAAATACCCCAATAAAATTGTACAATTGGTTTACTTACTTTTTTTTGACCTACTAGATATAGAAATGGACAACTATTAGCCTACTTTTGGTATACAAATTCCCCAAAAAAATTGTGCAATTGTGCAATTCGTCTACTTAATTTCATGACTGCCAAAAGAAAGGTAAGTAGCTTTTAATCATAAAAAGATGCTTATTTCTTTTGGTGTGTACCTAGAAGCTGGGTCTAGTGCTCAATGGTCTGCTCTTGGAACTATAATTTCTACATAGGGCATGAGATAACTGTAGTCTGAAGTGTAGTTCTGTGTATGAGATAAAAAAGAGATTTTTAACCATAAAATATGTATGTTTTTTCTAAGAGTTTGTATTTTGTATGAGTATGTATGGGATCCCTTTTTATTTTTGCTATTTTTTTATGTATCCAAGACCTTTATTTATTAAGGCAATTCTAATGAATTATTTATCCTTCATCTTTGATTAGTTGAATCTTGATCTCGTGGACATAGATTTTTGTCATCAATTTGAATGAATAAAATGATTTATCTACTCTTGAGTAAATCTATATTTTCAAAAAAAATTCAATTACTATGTCATCATTTTCTTTTATGTTTTCCATATTCAATGTTTCAAGAGATATCAAATTATATGCTTGTCCTCATCGTGTTTTGTCCTTTTATAGATAGTTTGAAAGAGGCAGAAAACAATATACTGTGTATTGAATGTTCAAGATATATATTATAGATTTTTCTTTATTGAATGTTTGAGATATAGATATTATATAATTTTATTAAATTTCTCTTTTTTACTTATAAAATACTGAATGCTTGAAAGAGGTATCAAGTTATTTTACATATTGGGCTTTTTGTCATTGACTAAGTTTTTTAAAGGGATTATAAATAATTTGTTTTGTTTTTTTTAATTAATAAAAGAAGGATATATCCTCACCATCATATAACCACATAGCAAGACTTAGGGCGCATGAGGGATGCACAACCAACAAAAAAAAAAACCCCTACAAAGACAAAACAAAAACCCACCAGAGCAACCTAAGAGCCAACAAAGCAATTAGAAACCTAACAAAAACAAAAAGACCAAGAAACACTAGAAATCAAAACAACCACCCATGAAAGGCACAAAGAGATGGCCAACTACATAGGGGAATTTTTATTTTGCTGATCCTCGCATAAGATTAACACTTTATAAGAAAACAAATTGACAAGGATTCAAAATCCCTAAATGCTTAGCGAAGAAAATGGTAGAGGGTTCTTTGGGCTCAATTTTGGAGCCTTCACTGTTCTAAGCCATGGTTAGTTGCTTCACTTCTTGGAGGAATCCCATGTCTCTTGCTAGTGGTCATGCAAGTTATTTTCTTATTTCAGGATTGCTAGAAGAAAGGTAAGTAGCTTGAAATCATAAAAAACTATTTATTTCTTTTGTTGTGTACCTAGAAGCTAGATCTAGTCCAAAAGTATCTGGTGCTCAATAGGCTCCTCGATATACCCACTTGTAAGAAATTATTAAATGTTTAATAGATATTATCAACCAAAATATTTTTTGAATAACTTCAACAAATACCTCGAGAAGATTAACCTCATATGTAAATTTAATCGCAACCATGAAATGTACTCATCCTTTTGGAATGAGTAAACACATTGCAAGTTTAGGAAATTGTGTTACATTAGCATTTGTTTTAAAGGTCCATTCTTCTAAGTCATGCTTAGCCATATCCTTTGTTTTTAATTAAGATAAATGGGTTTTACAGGGACCCAAAACCCAGATCTATAAAAAAATAAATAGAGATAGACTAGAGTCTAAACAATAGAAAAACAACAATAGAAATAGGGGAAGCACCTTACAGAGTTCAACAAATGAAAAAACACAATACTAGAAAAAAACACAAGCCAAAAACAACTAACTAAGAGCTTTCATGAGCTCAACATTCCTTTGGATCATCCTATTGTTGATCTCCTGAAGCTCTTCCATGATAAATATCTAGCTACCTCTTTTTTGTTTTTTTCTCCTAGTCTTGGTAGAGGGCCTTGCAGAGGTTTGCACATCCTGGTTCTTCTTGTCCAAGTTGAAATTTGAGGATGTGGTCAGATCTGATCGATTGAGCTTAACTCTTTTGAGTCCTTTTGCATTGTTATACATTGCCTCCTTACTAATCTCCAGCAGACCCTTGAATTTTCCCTTCAAGTCTTTTATATCATTCCCCAACTTGTCAATACTATCCTCATGCTATATATTTAATAACCTTGATATCTTCCATAATTTTTTGAGTCTTCAGGAGTTTATCAGTTTTATCAGATATCGGATTCCTATTGAAATAGTCTATAATGTCCTTGATCCTCTGTTTCAGAAAATTAATTTCACTAAAAGCCAAGTAGAAACATTTCTCTTGGTTGGAAAATGAATTACCCAAGAGAGCTTGTCAACATCCATTTCATTGCTTTTTAACTTGTTGGGGTCCACAGTAAGGGGAATGTCTAGTTTAATTTCATCCTCCCCATTTTCTTGAGCCTTCACCCTTTTCCCACTCTTCTACTTTTTAATATTTTGTTTGCCCAAATTTTGGGGTTGAGAAATAGGGGTTTTCAACTTTTTTGTTGCCCATCTAGGTGTATTTTTTCTTTTCCTCCTACTAGTAGTTCCAGGAGTGGGCTTCTATAGGGGATCCCATCATCTAAGGGCTTATGTTTAGAGTCATATGATACATGGATATCATCTAGTTAGTGTAAATCCTACCCTCCTTGTCACCAAATTCTGTATCTGAAACATCATGTACTTGCTCGTTGGCTAAGGGTTTGGGGTTTCTCAAAATAGTGGAGGGTTTAACCTCATGAGCCTTAGCATAATCCATAATCAGGAGCATTAACCCCTAATGCAAAACCAAATTTTCCTCATTTTGAAAATGCTTATGAATAGTATGCTCAAGAGAAGACAGTAAATAAAATGATGTCAAAATTATTTTATCATGCCTAAAGTGATTCAGAATAGTGAAATGATAAGTAAAAATACTAGCATAGTGGCCATCCAAGGTTATGTACCTCATAATGATCTCCACCATATCCACCCTAAGCTTCAGAAGATCCTTTCAATTGTTGCCTCCATCCGGGTTCTTCTTGACTCTACTTATCTTGCTCTTTTTGTCATAGAAAATCAATAGGGCTACTTCTAAGTTTTTCCTCTCTTTGTAGAATTTTTTACCCTAAATACTTAGCCCTGTAATCTTAGCTATGAAGGGTTTATCAATCCTTAAGTCAATTCCATACACACTTAGCACCCCATTGCTCTAGTTCTTCACAAACATTTTCATGAGCTTGTGGTTTTGGCCATGGAGTTTTTTAACATATGGTTCTAGACCAACATCCACAACTTTCCTCCATACCTCTTTATTTTTCTCCCATATGTCACATGATGATGGTTGCATTTTATTCTTCTCCCCCCCAATATAAGTGTTACCTTTACAATTTTTAGCGTTTACACGAAAACCAAGCTTTAAATAGGTGATAAAAAACTAGGCCCATAGGAATATCCTGGAAGGTTGCCACAACTTCTTTCTAGGAATGGCTTTACACATGTGAAAGTTTACATGAAAACCAGGCTTTAAATAGGTGATAAAAAACTAGGCCTGTAGGAATATCCTAGAAGGTCGCCACCACTTCTTTCGAGGAATGGCTTTACACATGTGAAAATCTATCATAATTAATGCTCTTTCAAAGAGAGAATTTTGACATCCTTCCATGATAGTTTGCATAATTGAAATGGAGAGGATTCCCCTTCCCACCATCATTTTTCATCCTCCCTAGGGACCCCAAGATTTGTCACGTGGTCTACAGATATATTTCCCTCCCTAAAAATGTGTGAAATTTAAATTTCTTCAAGTTTGATAATCATTTCAAAGCATACCTACATTAATTGATCAATCATCTAGCTAGGGGTTATTTTTTTAATCAAATAGTTGATTATGTTTAGGGAATCACTTTAAGATGATATGATGAAAGAATAATGATCTGGTAAACTACTAAGAGGGGGGAGGATGAATCAGTAGATAGAAAACTGGTATAAACTTTTCACCAAACAAAAACAACCTCTCAAAGCAAACTCAGAACTGACTGGTTCAAACAATAAACTTCAAATGCAATAATACTGACAAATTAAACTGGTTCATTGTTATAACATATTAATAGTAAAACAACTTTGGAACTCTCAAAACCTTTAAACTGGATGATTCAAATACTTTACTTGACAAAAGTAAAATCTCATTTCAGATTACTATCGGTTAACATAACATATCAAAGTGGATTTAGTAGTTAAGCAATTCAACCATACAAAACATAACCACAAAAGCATTCACCACTTGACACTATTTTTGACGTGGAAACCCAAATGGGAAAAACCACGGTGGGGATGAATACCCAGAAGTATTCTGAACTCTTCTAAAATTTTGCCCTATTAGGCGCCTAGCCTGTTAAAGCTTTACAAAAGTCTTGTTAAGAAAAAATCCTATTAGGGAACACCCGGTTAAAGGATTGACTATAATGCCCTATTAGAAGTGAGACCAGTTAGGAGTAATCTCGGTAGAGGATTTGAAACCCAAGCTAATGAACCACCTAGTTAAAGGATTTCAATAACACTAAGCTTGTTAGAGCTTACCGAGTTAGGGGATTTGATTGTTGTAAGTGTTAGAGAACAACAGGGGTTTGTTAATCTGTTTGAATAGAACTACACTTTCTTGTTCCTTTTCATGCTCCTATCTATGTTTACACATACTACAAATACATCATCTAGTTTGGCAACCAAAACTCTCTTAATCTCAAGTACAAATTGCCAACTCTTCAACAAAACAATTCATTGACCTTATAAAAAAATCAATAGGTCAGTAACACATCACTAACCTAAACATCTCATAGAGATTACAAATAAATCAGTTCAAGTATGACCGTTTGATTACATAACAATCACTTCAAATCATTCAAGATATTCTTGACCACTCCTTGATCACCGCTTCATCAAACACTATAACTCATCACACTGTTTGCATTACATGCAATGAATTTTCTCATTTCCAAGACAAAAACCGTTATCTCTATGCACCAAAACCATTTGAAACTCTTCTCATACAAAATGCATACATGTCATAATCATTACCGCTCATCATTAGATCATAAACCAATACAACCGTTTCACCAAACTCCATCAGTTAGGTTTTATCATATCAATAGGTAGGGGTTACCAATTGATCTCACTTTATCTCTAGTAATATTGGTTTCCTTTACAAGCTCACTTATCAGTAGCAAAACAACATTATTACAATATCATTACTAGTTATAATTGACATCAATGACAACATAACATTTCATTAATGCAATCTTCATGCAAATTCCAACAATCTCCCCCTTTGGCATTGATAGAAATACAAGTATCAATACCCTTGATTGCTATGATTGTGAATAGGAATCTTGGTTTATATTTTACCATTTACTCTTGTTTAATTGATTCTCTATGTCTTCAGCTAGTAATTGGCTATAGATCTTCTCTCTATCAATCATACAATTATTCTCACCAATCATATAGTTCTTCTCTCCCTTTGACAGCGATGCCAAAGTGAAAGTAAAACATGTAATGCCATATTTCACTGTTAAGCATGATCAATCTGCAACTTGATGCTCCCCTGTGGAATAACTCCACTCTATACCAATCCTTTTGTAAAATTCAGCAAATAGATCCGAGATTGATGTATTCTACATCATGCTCAATTGACCTCATGTAGGGGTACAACCCCTAGCTGACTTCTAAGATACTCAAAAGTAGTCTTAGGCATAGGTTTTGTAAAGATATCTATTAGCTACTCCTTGGTAGATACATTCTCCAATACTACATCTTTACGTTGCACTTTTTCTCTTAAGAAATGATATTTCAGCTCAATATGCTTGCTTCGTACATGCAAAATAGGGTTCTTTGAAATATTAATTGCACTAGTGTTGTCGCATAAGATCTTTAACAGTTCTAAAAAAATCATCTTAAATCCTTCCAGAATGTGTTTCATCTAGATAGCCTAGGTACAATTCATATAAGTTGCAACATACTCAACTTTAGCAGTGGACTATGATATATAGCTCTACTTCTTTCTACTCCATGAAACAAGTCTTCCTCCAATAAAGAATGCACCACTAGTTGTGCTCTTCCTATCATCAACATTACCTGCACAGTCTATATTTGTATAAACCTTCAAATCAAAGCTACATGCATATGGATACCATAATCCATAGTCAATAGCACCTTTCAAATATCTGAATATCCTCTTAGTTGCTATCAAGTGTGTCTCCTTTGGATTCTTTAGAAATCTAGCAACTAAACCAACTACATGAGCTATATTAGTCAGATGTGAACAACATAATGCAATTTCTAGGTATCATTGACTTGTACTCCTTTTCATCAACAGATGTGGCTTCATCTTCCTTAGACAATTTACAACCTATAACCATTGGTGTCCCAACTGGTTTAGAGTCACTCATTCCAAATGTCTTTAACACTTCTTTCACATACTTAGACTATGTGATAAAAATACCACTCTTCATCTGTTGTATTTGCAAACCTATGAAGAATTTTATCTCTGCCACTAGAGACATTTCAAACTCACTTTTCATCTCATTTTTAAAGTCATTTCTCATGTCATCATTGCTTCCAAATATGATATTATCTATAAACACTTCACTAACCAATATCTTATCTCCTTTAGAATTAAGATATATATTGTTGTCATCACTGGTTCTTTGAAAACCTATCATCATCAGGTGTGAATGTAACCTTTCATACCATGCTCTTGGTGCTTGCTTCAAACCATATAGTGCCTTGTGCAATTTACATACTATGTCCTTTGCATCAATCAAAGAATAACCATCTGGCTACACAATGTATACTTCTTCTTTCAGTATTCCATTCAAAAATATTGACTTCACATCCATCTAATATACTTTGAATCCCTTATGTGTTGCAAATGCAAGAAAAGTCCCGACACCTTCCAATCTATAAACTGGTGCAAAAGTCTCATCATAGTCTTCTCCTTCTTCCTGTGCATAACCTTTGCAAACAAATCTAGCTTTGTTTCAGACTACTACACCATCTTCATTCAATTTGTTCCTGAATACCCACTTAGTACCTATCACATTTTTATTCACCGGTTTGGGTACTAGGATCCATGTGTTGTTCTTATTAATTTGATCAAGTTCCTCCTCCATAGCTTTAATCTAGTGATCATCTCCAAATGCTTCCTTAGCAGTTCTAGGCTCAATAGTGGAGATCATGAAAGAATTATCTCTAATTCTTCTTCTGGTTAACACTCCAGCATCTTTATCTCCAATAATCTAGTTAGGATTATGATTGAGTCTCACATACCTTGGAATAACATGATCATTATCTTCAAGTTCTTCTTCTTCATTATCATCTTCTTCTTCTAAAACTACCTATTTCGGTTGAACTGGTACAATAGCATTCACTTTATCAGTTTCAAGTTTTACCTATTCTGGTTCCAAAAATAGAAAGCAAGGATCTTCATCCTTTCTCCCCACACCGGTTTCCCCTGAGACTTTATCATACTCATCCATTTGAACATAAACACTTTGAATGATTCTTTGTGTCTAGTTGTTGTAACATTTGTAGGCCTTACTCTTGGTGGAGTAACCAAGAAATATGCCTTCATCACTTTTACCCTCAAACTTTCTAACATAGCACCTCTCTTAATAAAAAAATTACTGCCAAATATCCTAAAATAACTAACATTAGGTGATCTACCATACTAGTATTCATAAGGAGTTTTATCCTTACATCTTTTTACCAATATCCGGTTCATAGTGTAGACAGTTGTGCTGATAGCTTCTCTCCAAAAACTTTTTGCTACACCTCCTTGTATCAACATCATTCTAGCAGCTTCAACAACTGACCGTTTGTTCCTCTCTACAATACCATTCTACTATGGTGTCCTCGATGAAGAAAGATGCCCTTTGATACCATTTTCTTCACAATATCTAGTGAATTCCACTGAAGTCAATTCACAACCTTGATCAGTCCTCAAACACTTTATCTTCTTACCACTTTCCTTTTCAGGTAAGGTTCTGAATGCCTTGAACTTACTAAAGGCTTTTATTTTGTCCTTCAAGAATGTGACCCACATCATTCTTGAGAAATCATCAGTGAAGATCATAAAATATCTACCACCTTGAATACTTTTAGTCCTTATGGGTCCATAGAGATCTGTATGAACCAAATCTAACAGATGTTCTACTTAAAAAGCTTTTCTCTTAAAAGTTGAGGATGTCATCTTTTCCAATTGACATTCCTTACACAGAGCATTCACTGGTTTGTCCAACTGAGGTAAACCTCTCACTGAATTGGACTTACTCACTTTGACAATGTTATCAAAATTTATATGATGAAATCTCCTTTTCCAAAGCCAACTATCATCTACTTAAGCAATTAAACAGTTGTTGACTTTAGGATTTAGGTGAAATAGGTTACCTTTAGTCTGCTTGCCAGTTGTAATCAGTTCACCTTTGCTGCCATAGATTTTGTACATTCCATTCTTGAATTCCAATGGATAACCTCTGTCATTGAGTTGGGCTACACTTAAAATATTGTGCTTTAATCGTTCAACCCAATAAACATCATCTGCACTTCTCTTTCCATTTAGAGCAATAGCTCCCTTACCTTTTACCATGCATGGTGATTCATTACCAAATCTCACAACTCCTCCATCAAATTCCTTCAAAGTAAGAAATTTGCTCCGATCACTCGCATGTGGTGTGAACAACCACTATCAATGATCCAATCATCATAATTATCCATGCTAGAAACTAATGCCTTTTAATCAGATGTCTCCTCTTTAATGGCTACAAAAGCAATGTACTCATTATCATCTCCCTCATATTCCTCATTAGTGATACCACCATCAACTACAATGAGACAATCTCTTTTTCCTTTTCCTTTTTACTTCTTGAACTTCTCACGCTTGTGCTCATTGTCACCATTAGGACAGCTAGCTACAATGTGTACAATCTTGTTGCATGCAAAACATTTCAAAGGTAATTTAACTTTGTACTTACTAGTGCCTCTGGGAAACCTCTTGGCCAACAATGCTTCAAGCTCAACCAAAATGTCTCCATCATCAACTTCTATGCTGGATCTAGATTCATAACTATGAATGTCATCTCTACTTTTCCTCATAGATGGGTTAGAAACTAAAGCTCTAAATGTAGATTCAGATTTATGAACACTACCATCATAACCATTTAATTTAAAAGTAGTAAGCTTACAAATGATGGAGTCAAGGGTTACCTTAGTTTTATCAATAGAACTCGGATAGCGTAGACTAGTAGAAGGATTCTCAACACCTTACTAACTACTATGGCATCTTCCACTTTACCACTGACACTCTTGATCTCACTAACTATCTCTTTGATCCTATGACCATACTATTGTATATTCTCACCTTCAGCCATCCACATGTTATCAAATTTTCGTTTTAGACTCTCTTCTTTGGTAATTTTCACATGCTCATCACCACTATAGATCTCTTCAATTTTCTTCCATACCTCATAAGCAGTCTCCAAACCATGGACATCAACATACTTGCATCAAACAAAGAAATGATAATAGCCTCCAATGTTTGATTATTTTCTTGTTGCTCTTTCTTTTGATCATCAGTCATAGTCCCACTAGGTGCAACATATTGAGTACCAACATGTTCCCACTATTGAATTCCTAAAATTTTGATATAGATTTCCATTCTATCAATCCATATTCTATAGTTATCTCTATTAAACTTATGATCTTCTTTCTTCATCACATTCTTAAAGATCTTGACCTCAAGTTGTTAGGCTTAGACCTTAGAGGACCTAAAATGCTCTAATACTGATTGATAGTATGATAAAAGAATAAGAATCCAGTAAACTACTAAGAGAGGAGAGAGTTGAATTAGTAGATAAAAAACTAATATAAACTTTTCACCAAACAAAAAAAACCTTTCAAAGAAAACTCAAAACTGACTAGTTCAAACACTGAACTTCAAATGCAATAATACTGACAAGTTAAACCGATTGACTCTTATAACAGATTAACACTAAAACAACTTTGAAACTATCAAAACCTTTAAACTGACCCATTCAAATACGTTACTGATAAAAGCAAAAGCTCATTTCAGATTGTTGTCAGTTAATATAACATATCAAAGTCGATTTAGCAGTTAAGCAATTCAACCATACAAAACATAACTACAAAAGAATTCACCACTCGACACAATATTTTTGATGTGGAAACCCAAATGGGAAAAACTATGGTGGGGATGAATACCCACAAGTATTGCAAACTCTTTTGAAGTTTGCCCTATTAGGAGCCTAGCCTGTTAAAGCTTTACAAAAGTCATGTTAAGAACAAATCTTGTTAGGCACCACCTAGTTAAGGGATTGAATATAATTCCCTATTAGAATCAATACCCTATTAGGAGTAACCTTGATAGAGGATTTGAGATCCAAGTTAATGGATCACCTTGTTAAAGGATTTGAATAACACTAAGCTTGTTAGAGCTTACCAGATTAGGGGATTTGTTTGTTGTAATTGTTAGAGAACAATAGGGGTTTGCTAATCTATTTGAATAGCACTACACTTGCTTGTTCAAATCCTTTTCATGCTCCTATTTGCCTTTACACATATTGTAGATACATCATCTAGTTTGGCTACCACACTCTCTTACCCTCAACTACAAATTACCAACTCTTCAACCAAACAATTCATCGACCTTATAAACATATCAATAGGTCGGTAACACATCACAAACCTAAACATATCATAGAGATTACAAACAAATAAGTTCAAGTATGATCATTGGATTACATAACAATCATTTCACATCATTCAAGATATCCTTGACTGCTCCTTGATCACCGCTTCATCAAAAATTGTAACTCATCACGTGGTTTCTATTACATGCAATGAACTTGTTCATTCCCAAGACAAAAACTGTTATCTCTATGTGCCAAAAACCATTTGATACTATTATCATACAATATGCATTCATGTCGTAATCATTACCTCTTTTCATTAAATCATAAACCAATACAACCGATTCACCAAACTCCATCGGTTAGGGTTTATCATATCAATAGGTAGGGTTTATCGGTTGATCTCACTTCATCTCTAGTAATACCATTTTCCTTCACAAGCTCACTTACCGGTAGCAAAAAAACATTATTACAACATCATTACTGGTTATAATTGTCAACAATGACAACATAACATTTCATTAGTGCAATCTTTATGCAAATGCCAACACTTTCTACCTAGACCTTCTTGAACCCTCCACAAAAAGCCATTTTAAGCCCAATGTAGGCCACATTTTCCTCAACATAATGTTTTGTTTAAGTGCCAAGTGGGAGTGCCACTGCTGAGACAAGCCCACCATTGTGATAATGAGAAACTTCCCCACAACCTACTGGCCCAGGATTTTGTTTAGCCACCCTATCAACATTTAGTTTATCCATCTTGTGGGAGGAGCAATCCAAGCAATGTTGGGTCTGATGTGCTTTATTTTTGTAGTTGGTCTTGATATATCCCAATTAATGTGCCATCTATTGATTATATCCAGTCCAACTTGGAGGTTTGAATAACAGGATCAAGCTTACGAGAAGGACAGGAAGAAGTTAAATTCTCCTTAATAATGGTCTGAATATCATGAGCAACCAAAATAGCAGAAGATTCTTTGTCTCTAAAAATATGGTTATTCCTTTCCTTCCAAATGCCCTAGGAAACATATGGGAGCATAAAATTCTATAAAATCAGAAGAGATTGGTTATTTGAGGGGCAGGACCATTGAGATCAACAATCAAACAAATTGTAGGGGAAACACCAATTGACACCCAAAAGATAAAAGAAGTGCCCAAATCTCCTAGACAAAGGAACAGTGTAATAACAAATGTTCAACATCTTCAGTAGATTCCTTGCAATGAAAACACTAGTTAGGGAAAGACATCCCTCTTCTACACAAATTATCAATAGATAGCACTTTAATCTATATAAAAAACTAGAATAAAATGTTAACTTTAGGGATTAATAATTTTTTCTAGAGACAAGACTAGAATGGGGCCAAATCAAAGGATCTAGAGAGAAGAGAAAAAGCTTTGGGGATAGAAAACCCTCCAGAAGAAGAGCTCACCCAAACTAGGGAATCCTTGATAGGGAAGGAAGGAATGTGAACATGCAAGAGACACTTTTGGAGAGGGATGAACAATAGATCCAATCTAGAGGGGTCAATCCACCCACCATTCTGAATATAATCAGCAACCCAATGGCCAACCCAATCTTTACACTTCTCCATAACATGAGCCACCCAATTACATTCTCTTAAAGGACAATCACCAACACACCAGTCTTCCCAAAATTGAATTTTTCGACCATTACCAAGGCACCATTTAGATCCTTTAAAAATTAAGGATCTAGTGATGAGAATGTTATTTGGATCTCTCTTATGAAATTAATGCTTATATAAATTATTTCCTTATTTTATGGATATCCAATAAGTAGCATAAACTCATAATAAACTGTTTGCTTGTTTATATGTTTTCCTAAATGTTAGATCCGCTCTAACAATACATTTGTTGTACTCCAGGTTTGCATTTTAAAATCAATATTTAATGCTAAGAAAAATTCTTTGACTCTCTTTTTCTATCTTCACATAACTACCATATATAAATATTCTATAATTTCCTTTAATGTGATGGGTATGGAATGTTTTAGAGATATATCAATTTATTGTTCACTTTCTTAATTTAATTGACTCATAAGCTAAGGAAATGTTGAATGTTTAGAAGAAATTCAAACCAATATAATGTGAATTGATTATTTTCATATTCATTTTTTTGTTTTCTTTAATATTGAATGTTTGAAAGAGTACTATGTTAAAGTTTAAGTTAATGTGTGTGTGTACATGCATACATATATACATACATACATACACATGATCAATGGATATTTGAATAGATTAAGCAAAACTCATTATTGCCTCTTATTTTCCTCTAAATTTCTATTGTAGTTCTCTCTATTTTATTTTAAAAATTTATTTCTTTGTGTGCTTTGCCTTTTGTGGAAAGCTAAAAATATTTCATACAACCAACATAATGTTACCTCATACAAAGAACATATTATAGTAACTTGGAATTTTTAGTTATTTGTATTTATCAACATATATGAGATTATTCCTGTAGTAGTATGATGTAATTTATATATATCCTAGAGATTTTATTATTTTTCCCTAAGTTGTTATTGAAATATGATTGATTGTATATGTAATTCAATTTGTATATAATATTTTGTTTCATTTTTCTTCCTCAACTGCTATCTACAAAATGGGTTTATTTTGTTACAATAATCAGTGAATTATTGAGAGGGGGGGTGAATCAGTTGTCAATAGATTATGTGAATTAAAGCTCTTAAAACCTTTACCAAAATAATTGATAAAGCATTAAAGAATAATTCAAAAGAAGAGAATCAATACCATGAAACCATAACACATAACACCATTATTTGTACATAGAAAACATGGTAAAGGGAAAAACCACGATGGGAAACCCTACCCACAGTCAGATGATACTTTTGCAGAAAGTATATGATTAAAATAGGGGCTTGCACATGCAGGAAGGCACACTTCCTAAAGCGCACTACTAATCACAATGGAGTCTCACTGATTACAAAAGAGGTCAACCACCTCAAAATTTTTGGACAACAATCCAAAATGAAGAACTGCCAATGATAGCATCAAGCATGCCAGATTATAATTCCTGTTAAGCTCAATATCGAAGGTCTAAAACCTCTTACATACACCCAACTCAATCACCTATGATTGATAAAATCCTCTACACACAAATGATTTTTACATTATTTGCTCCTTGCCTATGATATACAATGAGATCTTACATCACTTATATACCAACCCAGGACCTAACCAATTAGGTCAGCCACCCAAATGATAATTCAATAGATCAATTACATAATCCTGAAATAAAATCATAAAAAATGTCATCTTGGAAGCACATCAGAAGGATCTAACAATACATTACATGAAACAGGTCCATAACCTAGATAGCACTGAACCTAAATTAGATCCACACATGCCAAATAAATGCCACCAATCAGTCGAGGCATGAACATAATTACTATCAACATCCTAAATCCATTCTAGAAGCTGCACCAACACCACTTATGCATTAAATCAAAGATCTTCAATAAATCTATGTTGGTGAAACCCTTACCAGACCTACAAAGAAGGCTTACTAGAACATAAGATAGCATCCTATCATCAAGTCAATACCAACTAACTGAAACATACTTCAGAAGAATGTGAACCATTCATACAAACTTATTCCATCATCCAAATCATACCAATGACAATCAACTGATAATCTTTCCCATCCAATCCTTCTTTTGGAAGTTGGTAAACAACCATAACAGTGAGTGTTGACATCAATGACAAAACATCAATGCAACACATAATCAATTCCTTCATATTGCCAACAATATCCCTCTTTGGCATTGATGGCAACACTAGATGTGAAAAACATCCAAGTGCCAACAAATGCCGAACAAGTCTCCCCCTATGGAAGACAACCAACAATCTCCCATAAAATGATATAGCAATGAAGCTCTAAACCAAATCTAAATCAAAAGACCAAATACCGCCAAACTCCCCCTGAGGAGTACAATCAATCTCAAAAATAAATAGCAATGGTTTTTCACATATTTTCCTCCCCCTTTGACAACAATGCCAAAGATATGACATAGATATCAACCAAAATATGAAAACTCTAAATCTGAAGGCTGACTACTCCCCCTAAGTAGTAGCATTATTTCATCAATCTGGAGAAAAAGATAGCTCTGATAACGTATACCGGACTGATGCACATCTGCATCATTTAAGTCTCTACCAAAGGGGTAGAAACCCCCAATCTGTCTCTCAAATACTCAAATGATTCTCAAGACAATGGTTTAGTGAAGATGTCTGCTATCTATTCTTTAGTGTTCACCTAAACCAATTTGACTTCTTTTTCTTCCACCTTTTCATTCTAAAAGTTATACTTGATTGATATGTGCTTAGTCTTGGAGTGAAATACCAGATTCTTAGATATGTCAATAGCTGCAGAGTTATCATAATGAATAACAACTGGATCATTACAAATCACTTGTATATCCTTCAACATTTCCTTCATCCATAGAACTTGAGTGCAATTAGTTGCAGCTACAACATATTCAACTTCAGTAGTAGATAAAGAAATGCATGACTACTTCTTTCCGATCCATAAAACCAACTTCTTCCAAAGAAAGAATGCTCTACCAGATGTGCTCTTATGGTCATCAACATCACCTGCCCAATTTGCAACTGTATATGCACATAAATTAAAGTCATCATCTTTAGGGTACCATAAACCATATTCATTTGTTCCTTGCAAATACTGAAATATCTTGTTTATTGCACTTTCATGATTTTCTCTTGGATTAGTTTGAAATCTTGATACAATACTAATTGCATTCATTATATCCAGTCTAGTCTAAGTTAAATATAGAAAACCATCAATCATGGATTTATATCTTGTAGGATTTACTAGAGGGGATACATCTTTAATTGACAATTTTTCACTTGTAACCATAGGAGTACTAACCGGTTTGGAATTTTCCATACCAAATTTCTTCAACAATTCCCTTAAGTCAGATAGATAAAGATGCCTTTTCTAGTCTAAGTAATTTGCAAACCTAGAAACAATCTTAGTTCTCCAGTCATAGACATTTCAAATTCACTCTTCATATTATTAGAGAATTCCATGCATAATTTTTCTTCACCTCCAAAAATGATATCATCAGTAAATACTTCAATAATTAGAATATCATCATTAGTGATTTGATAATATAGGTTACTGTCGGCATTACCTTTTATAAAACCAATCTTCAAAAGATACTTATCCAACCTTGCATACCAAGATCTAGAAGCCTGTTTTAATCCATATAGGGCTTTCCTTAATCTCCAAACCATATTTTTTTCATATGTCAGTAAAAATCCATGAGGTTTCTCAATAAAGACTTTCTCTTTAGGTTCTCCATTTAGAAATGCACACTTAACATCCATTTGATAGACCTTGTAGTTCTTATAGGCTGCATAAGCAAAAAATAGTCTAACAACTTCAATTCTAGCTACCAGTACAAAAGTTTCACCATAATCAATTCCTTCCTTCCGAGAATAACCTTTGTAGACCATTCTATCCTTGTTTCTTACAACTTGTCCATCCTCATTCAGTTTGTTTCTTAAAACCCATTTAGTTCCAATGACATTCTTATTTTTAGGTCGGGGAACCAAAGTCTAAGTATTGTTCTTTTCTATTGGATCTAATTCATCTTCCATAGCTTTCATCCCACATTCATCTTTACAAGCTTCAATTACTGATGTTGGTTCAATCTAAGAAATGAAACATACCTCTTGATTTTCCAATCTTCTTCTTGTTATAACTCCCTTGTTTTTGTCCCCAATGATCTAATTTTTAGAATGATTTAACCTTACATACCTTGGTGTTTTCATATTTTTAGGTTCTTTGTGCTTCTCTTCAGTTATAGTTGAGTTTTCTGATGATTCTTGGGTAAGTGGTTTAGTATTCTATTCCGATACAGGCATTATCGGATTAGTTATGATCATTTGCACTGTTGATTCTCTGTAATAAGATTTAGCTTGGTCTTTGTGCTGCTCATCCACTTTCACATTAGCGCTCTCCACAATTCTCTATAACCTTTTGTTATAACATCTATATGCTTTGCTTTTAGTTGAATAACCAAGAAATATGCCTTCATCACATCTAGGCTCAAACTTTCCAATGGAATCATCTCTTTTGATATAATAGTTACTTTTAAAGATTCTAAAATACTTAACAATAGGGGAATGACCTAAATATAAGGTATCTTACCGGTATCTCCTTTGATATGAACTCTATTGAGTGTATAAACTGCTACACTTATTTGTTCTCTCAAGTATATATGAGGAAAATTAGCCTCCATCATCATGGTTCTAGCTACATCCAAAATGGTTATGTTCTTTATTTCCACAATGTCATTCTGTTGAGGTGTTTGGGATGCAAATAACTGTCTCCTAATGCCAATTTTATCACAATAGTTGTTGAATTCATTGGGTGTAAATTCACCATCTTGATATGATCTCAGACACTTGATTTTCATCCCTGTCTCCATCTCTACCATAGCTTTAAAGATCTTGAATTTCTCAAAGGTTTAAGATTTCTCCCTTAGAAAAGCAACCCACATTATTCTAGAATAGTCATCAATGATCAACATGAAATATCTATCTCCTTGCAAGCTTCTTTTATTAGCAGGACCACATAGATAAGTATGAATCAAATCAATAATATCATTAGATTTATCAGGTATGCTCTTAAAACAAGTTTTGTTTTGCTTACCCATTTGACATTCCTTATATACTGGATCACGAGGCTTCACAATGTTATGTAAATCTCTAACTGCCTTAGTTGAACTGATCTTTACAATGAAATCAAAATCTACATGACACAACCTCTTATGCCATAGCCAACTTTCAATAATATGTCCAATCAAACATGTCCTTTCACCGGACTTCAAATGAAAGATGTTACCTTTTGTCTATGTACTGGTTGCAATCTCCAATCCTATTTTGCTAATGATTTTGCACTTTCCATCCTTGAATTGTAATTGAAATCCCGTGTCTACCAACTGTCCTACACTCAAAAGACTATGCTTCAGACCTTCAACATAATAGACATTATCAGTGTAATGCTCACCATCCAATGAAATGGTTCTTCTTCCTTTGATCATGCATGCTTTTTTATTACCAAATCTGACTTGACCACCATCAAATTCTTATAGGGTTAGAAACTTTCTTTTGTCTCCTATCATATGATGAGGACATCCACTATCTATTATCCATTCATCTTTCTCTTCAACTTTTGTTGCAAGGGCCTTTTCCTCATTTATGATAACTAATTTTGGATTATCTTCCTTTATAGCATAAAATACCCAGTCTCTTCCATTGTCAGATCCCTTAGCTGAATCTCCTATCGGTTCTTCCTCTGAGTCATTAGTTACTCCTTCCTCATCAAGATAGTAGCATGATTTGTTTTTGTTTCTCTTGTACTTATGTTTGATCTGATATTCAAGGTTAGGATTAAAAGATCTTCTTTCTCTTTCTTCCAATTTTGAATTCCTTTCAGGACATCTAGATGCAAAATGACCTATCTTATTACATGCAAAATAATTGAAAGGATTTTTTCCTGAATCATACTTACTTCCTGTCGGACCTTTGGTTATCCTTCTAGCAAATATGGCTTCAAATTTTTCAAGCTCTTCATCTTCTTTCCTAATCTCTTCCAATTCCTTTGCATACAAAAATTTCCAATCTTGCTTGCTAGTTGATGATGTAGATGCCTTAAATATAGTGTCAATCTTTGTAGCTTCTGGAGGACTAAATTATTCAAGCTCAAAAGAAGATATCTTCCCAACAAGAGTATCTCTATTGACAAAAGAATTAGGCATGGTTCTTAGCTCATTAATTACAGTTACCTTCATCTTATATGTAGGTGGCAAAACCCTTAATACTTTTGAAACAATCTCTTTCTCACTTAGAGATCCACCACAACATTGAATTCCTCAAAAAGTTTCATTTACCCTTTCCTTAAATGCATAATCTCTTTCATATTCCTCCATCTTCAAGCTTTTGTATCTTATCTAGTAACATTCAAGTTTTGCAATTTTAACAGTGGGATCACCTTCATTAAGAGTCTCCAACTTGTTCCATATATCTTTTACCAATGATTTATCTGATAATCCCATGATCTATTGATTTGAGAAGGTGCTTAAGAGGGCTTCTCTAGCTCTGCATTCATTTTCAATGTTCTTTTCCAAGTCTATTAGTGCAGGATTACCAAATGCTGTATCATGAGGAGTGTAACCTTTCTAAGTTATTTCCCAAATTTTTGTTTGCAATGCATCTTAAATGAGTCTCCATCCCAATTTTCCATACTCCATAGTTTGGTCCATCAAGCCTAGGGTTGTCCTTCCGGTAAATAATAGTTGAACTATTAGTTACCATAGGATCTTCCTCAAGTGATTAAGCTTCTGCAAAAAGAGGACCAGACTCTAATACCATTTGTTAGGATAACCGATGAACAACTGAGAGGGGGGGATAGGTTAATCAGCTGTCAATAGATTATGTGAATTAAGGCACTTAAAACCTTTAATTGGAATAACTGATAAAGCATTAAAGCATAATTAAAAATCAAAGAATCAATACCATGAAACCATTACACATAACACCATGATTTGTACGTGGAAAACCCAACAAAGGGAAAAAATACGGTGGGAAACCCTACCCATAGTCAGATGATACTTCTACAAAAAGTATATGTTTACAATAGGGGCCTGCACATGTAGGAAGGAACACTACATAGAGAAAATTTCTCATTATAATGGACTCTCACTAACTACAAATGAGGTCAACCACCTCAAAATATTTGGACAACAATCCAAAAAGAAGAACTACTAATGATAGCATCAAACATGCCAGATTATAGTTCTAGTTAAGCTCAATACCAAAGGTCTAAAACCTCTTACATAAACCCAACTCAATCACCTATGATAGACTAAATCCTCTGCACAAATGATTATTACATTATTCTCTCCTTTCCTATGATCTACAATGAGATCTTACATCACTTATATACAAACCCAGGACGTAACCAATTAGGTCAGCCACCCAAATGATAATTCAATAGATCCATTACATAATCCTGAAATAAAATCATAAAACATGTTTGCCTAAGGCCAAAAAAACATCATCCAATCAATAAACATCCTGAAAGCGCATCAGAAGGATCCACTGACATGTTACATGAAACTGATTCATAACCTAGATAAAACAAGACTTAAATTAGATCCACACGCGCCAAAGCAATGACACCAATCAGTCAAGGCACAAACGCAATCACCATCAGTATCCTGAATCCCTTCTAGAAGCTACACTAATACCATTTACGCATTATATCAAAGATCTCCAATAAAGCTCTACTGGTGAAACCCTTACTGGTCCTACAAAGCAGGCTTACTAGAACATAAGATAGCATCCAATCATCAAGCCAATACCAACTGACTGAAACATACTTTAGAAGCACATAAAAAAATCATACCAAATTATTCCATCATCCAGATCATATTGGTGACAATCAATTGATAATCTTTCCAATCCCATCCTTCTTCCAGAGGCCGGTAAACAACCATAACAACTAGTGTTGACATCAATGACAAAACATGGATACAACACATAATTAATTCCCTCATATTGCCAACAAATTTCTCCTATAGTAGATCCAAAGAGTAGCTTCAAACCCTAGATGTAATTTTTTAGTATCACAGTCTATTTGTCTATTAATATTGATTCGTTAGTTTTCTATGTGCCTTAATCACTACTAATAGACATATCTATTCATTTTCTGTGAATTATTTTGCAAGTCACTTTTACATATTGTATATTATTATTAATATTTATTATTATTCCCTTATCACTATTCCTTGTGGAATCTCTATTTAGGTTGTTTGAAATCATGATTTAATATATATATATATATATAAATTTTAAATTTGCGTTGAATACATTTTAATGGTGGTGTTTATATGTTTATTTTAATTTTGGAATAGTTTACCATCTATTTTGATCAAATCGTTGTATACAATCATATGTTTTCAAAAATAATAAATTTTGTGTGGAGTTGGACTCATTGCTTGATATTTCATCTATTTTCACTACCATACATCATCATACATTTGATAATATGTGTTGGTCCCCAAATCAATAGGTCCTAGATCCTAGAGGAATTTACAATAACTCATAAACAAACTTAGGATTGGTTTTAGCCAAAAGAAAAGATTTGGCACAAAGGCTGCAATCTTCTACTCTTTAGGCTCTGTAGGACCTAGGTGGGTATCCCTATTGCAACATTTCATAGCAATTCAACTTTACATGGACAAACATTGTAGCATTTAGCAGATGCTTTTAATGAAAATAGACCAAGGAAAAGTAAGATATACTATGAATTCTAGCTTGAACCTTAGTTTGTACTACTTTGCTTGCACTGAAAACTAATTCTAATCTATTCTACTCCTAATACAGAAGAATTGGAAAATGACATATAAAAGTTGAAATAAGAATGTTGAACGATCCTAAAACCCAAAAAAGTATGACCAATGCCTATTCAAGGGAGATAAAGAGTCAAATAACAGGTCGAAAGATAGACAATATCATGATATCAGCATTAGAATACAATACTAAGCACTCAAGACTTGCTTAAAATGCTCAGATTGAGAATATATTCATTAACTTCCTTACAAAACATCTCACACAAATGTTGCAGTATTCAAGAAAAAATTTAATTCATTTACTTGAAATGAAACCTATCAAGACATACACATTCTCCGTTAGAGAAGACAAATTGAACATCTTATTAACATACCGATTCATAATACACCATTCAACAGATTTGAGCATGAAAACTGAATATTCTCTTTATTGATTTTCAATATAAAAGAATACATCGAGGATAAATTGCTATGCTAAAAATATGTAAGAAACTATTGTCAATATATGGATTCAGAGTTATCCTAGTACACAGTAAAACAAAATATTGAGAATCATTCTTCTTGGCCCTAAATTCCCTTTTATAACACAAGGGAGCAAAACAAGCTTCAGCTCAAGAAAAAAAATCACAAATACAAGTGATTACAATTTTAATGGTGATATTTATATATTTATTTTAATTTTGGAATAGTTTACCATCTATTTTGATCAAATGGTTGTATAAAACCATATGTTTTTAAAAATAATATATTTTTTGTGGAGTTGGACTCATTATTTGATATTTCATCCATTTCCACTACTATGCATCATCATACATTTGATAATATGTGTTGGTTACCAAATCAGGAGGTCCTAGATCCGAGAGGAATTTCCCCTGACTCATCAACAAACTTAGGATTGGTTTTGGCCAACAAACAAGATTAGGCACAAAGGCTGCAATCTTCTACTCTTTAGGCTCTGCAGGACCTAGTTGGGTATCCCTGATGCAACATTTCACAACAATTCAACTTTACATGGATAAACATTGCAACATTTAGTAGATGCTTTCAATGAAAGTATACCAAGGGATAGTAAGATATACTATGAATTCTAGCTTGAACTTTAATTTGTACTACATTGATTGCATTGAAAAATGATTCTAATCTATTCTACTCCTAATGTAGAAGAACTGGAAAGTGAAATATAAAAAGTGAAATAAGAATGTTGAATGATCCTAAAACCCAGAAAAGTATGACCAGTCCCTATTCGACAAAGATATAAAGTCAAATAATAGGTCTAAAGAGAGACAATATCATGATATCAACATTAGAATCCAATACTAAGAACTCAAGACTTGCTTAAAATGCTTAGACTGAGAATATATTCATTAACTTCCTCACAAAACCTTTCACACAAATGTTGCAGTATTCAAGACACAATTTAGTTCATTTACTTGAAATGAAACCTATCAAGACAAACACATTCTCCATTAGAGAAGACAAATTGAACAAGTTATCAACATAAAAATTTATAATACACCATACAATTGATTTGAGCAAGAAAAATGAATATTCGCTTTATTGATTTTTAGTATAAAATAATACATCCATGATAAATTGATGCACTAAAAATCTGTAAGAAATTATTTGTCAATATATTGCTTCAGAGCTATCCTAGTACATACTAAAAAAAAAATTTAGAATCATTCTTCTTTGCAGTAAATTCCCCTTTAGAACAGAAGGGAGCAAAACAAGCTTTAGGCTAAGAAGACACACGTCAAAAGTACAAGTCATTAAAATTTTCCATAAGGCCCATTCTTGTTGCTTTCAACATGTGTGCAATCTTCCCACGTTCATTAACAACAAGTAGCTAGGAACTCACCATCCTTGAAGCTTTGGACTATAGGTCCATAAAATCTTCCTCTTCATTAGTACCTTGACACATGCTTCTATCAGGATCTGAAGTACACCTTGGCACTTGGCAGTATGTAGCCTAGAGAATGGTCCTTGATGATTGAAAGTTTCTATTACTCTTCCTCAAAATTAGCAACCTGCACAAAAAATTCAGTCAACAAAAAGAAAGACCATGGCTAGTCTTCTTCCTCAGACTACTCCTCCTTCAAGGAGTAGTACCTTTTATGCAATACTTCTAACATATAAGGCAATTCTGATACTGTCATTCATACATGACCCCTCAAATAACTCTAATAGGTCCTAGTGGAGGCTTGTGGTTCTGGCCATAGAGTTTTTTGACATATGGTTCTAGACCACCATCCACAAATTTCCTCCATACCTCTCTATTTTTCTCCCATACCTCACACAATGATGGTTTCATTTTATTCTTCTCTCCCCCCATATAGTTATTCCCTCTACAATTTTTAGCATTTACACCAAAATCATGTTGGCAATTGAAAGTCATTTAATTGGTTTCAATATGTTGGCATTAATATCAACATGTTCCAACTTTCATATTTTGGTTTGGTTGTTTACCGACAGACACTTCACTGGCACCAGCACCAGCACCGACAGGTATCTTTACTGGTTGGAAGGAATTCTTTGTGTACTGGCATTGTAGGCTGACATGACTTCATCAAGTTACAAGTATTGGAGGATGACATCATTTTGGGAGATCTGGCAATTGGCTATTGATTTTAATATTTATGTATATATGTAATTGAGCTGACATGTATATTCATTTTGTAATTAACTATGTAAGTCGACATAAGGAATAAAAGATCGTAATGATATATAGGTCAGTTGATTAGATCATTTTGAGATATGGAATGTAATGTGAGTGAGAGAGAGATAATTGTAATGTGAGGAATGTTGATTATGTAAGAGGGTATTCCAGTAAGGTTTTAGGGTTTCAAACCGAAACAGACAAAGCTTTAACCAGAACTATATTCAGGCATAGGAGATGCTATCATTGTAGTTCACTCATTCTTTTAGATTGTACTCTAGATTTTTATGTAGTTAGTGAAACTCTTTTGTGATGAGCAGTGTGCTCTAAGCTGTAAGCCTTCCTGCAAGTGTAGGTCCCTATATTTTGTAATATCTTTTCATATGGCTAGTGGATTGATATTGTGGGTCACAAATCCCACTGTGGTTTTTCCTCTTTGAGGTTTTCCATGTATAATTCTCTATGTTGTGGTATTCATTTGTGTGATTGGCTTATTGATTGCTTTGCTTCTTTCAATTCTATATATACCGGTATACCAGTTGGTGAATGCATGTTTTAGGAAGGTTAAAATTGATCATTGTGGTAGAAAATTGATTCACCCCCCCTCTCGGTGTTCTTGGATTCCAACAATTGGTATCAGAGCCGTGTGCCTTGAAGGAATTTTAAAAGCTTGAGGGAGATCCTAAATCCAGAATCCATAGATATGAGTTTGGAGAAGCAACTTGAGGTAGCACTTGAATATTATGATGCTGAAAGGATGAAGAACTTAAAGTTAGAAGATGAATTGAATTATGCTCTGGAATTAATTCTTATCCTATAGGAGAGCCTATCATCTATTCAACCTAAGAGGAAGGAACTTCTACAAAATTAGGATAATGAAGAGAAAGATGCCCTTAATGAGAGATGTTAGAAGCTAAGTCAGGAGAACATGGTCATGAGGAATGAAATGCAAGCTCTAACTATGAGGATTTCAAAGGAGATTGAAGACCGAAAGAAGAAGGAAGAAAATCTTCCTATATCTTTGAAAGACAAATTTGAAGAATGCACCTAGTTGGGTCATGAAATCCCAAGGTGATGAACAAGAACTTGAGAGACAAATGATAATTCTGAGAGATGATCTGACTATTGCAAGTGAGTATAAAGAAAAATTCAAGATTAGTTCAGCATAGCTTGATGAATTATTGAAAAGAAAAAAACAAAATGGATATTCTAGTGCACTTGGATTTGAACAAGGTCAGTGCTCGGGTACTACAAATGAAGATCAAAACTAGATGACATTGGTAAGGAAGCTTAATGCTTATAGAATTAATGGTAGATGCTTTGTTTGTAATTAATTTGGTCACATGACTAGGCAATGTAGAAATAGAGAAACTCAGAACTATAATTATGCTCCCGTTCAATGTTCTAAATGCAATAAGTATGGTCATAAGATAGATGATTGCAGAATGAAAGTTAAATGTTATGCATGTGGAAAATTTCAACATATGGCTAATCAATGCAGGTCAAGCAATTATACTGGTTTTAGCAAAGCAATTCAAAAGAACAATGTTAGATGTTATGCATGCAACAAGTTGGACACATAGCTAAGCTCTATAGAAGCACAAATCCATCGGTTAATAATGATGGATCAAATGATAAATCGAAAGAGAAGGTCAATGAAATCTGGCAAGATCATACCAAGAGATGAGTCAGGAAGTTAGATGAACAATCAACAGATGGAAATGCTCTCATTATTCAACCGACACAGGAGGTTGCTCCTACACGGACATGAAGCTCATCTAGTAACTAAGGCAGATAGCTTAGGGGTAGGAAAAATTCATGATAATATTACTTAAGCCCTAGGATGAGGTTTTGGAAGATGTTCTAGATGTTGGGAATACTTATCTAGCATGGAGATGTTCAACCAAGATCTGATATCTTTCACTGGAAGTCATTCATACCAATGACGGATTAGGGTTTCTTGGAGGTTAAAAGGTTGAATTCACTTTATTTCTGATCACTTTGCATTCAGAGCAATTCAAAGCGATTCAGAGCAAGTCTAAGGTAATTCAGTGCGACTGATATCTTCTTGAGATATTTCACTAACGATCAGAAGAGTTCTTTAGGGTTTTCATCGGCAACTATTTCTTAGGTACTTATTGATATTATCCTTCATCATGAAAATGAAATCATCCTCTACACACACTTTTATTGCAAATCCTACTGTTGTTGAGGTAAAGGATCATCTTAGGACAATTTTTAAGAGATGCCCACACATTTCAACCTTCGATGATTTGGTTGGCACTTTTTTCCGTGTCCCAAAAGGAGTTGTATATGTTGAAGATGTGAGAAATTACATTCATTGCCACATTGAGGATTTGGGAACTGATAGTGAGTGCATCATTGTTGTCAATCGACACCTCATAGGTAGAATAAAAAATCTTAACTGAGATGAGTTCTACTGAGCTCATGATGATGGCTACATAGAAGATGATGAAGGAAGGATCTATGGACGAAGGAGTTATTGATCAGTTTATCCCTATTTTGCATAGACTTGTCCTAGAGTACAAATTTGACAAAGGAGCAAGCCTATCCAGAAAGCTTAAGATAATAATAGAGCACATTTCTAAGGACTTTCAATCTTTACAATAGATATCAAACTGACAAACACTAGAGAGGTTTACATAGGCTAAGAGAGCAACATTTGATTAGATGATTGAATTAGAGAAGGAGATTAATGATAAACTGAAGTTGATTGAAAATGCTTTGAGGAAATGTACTAATATTTATTTTGTATGTTGTAACACATGTTTACTTACAATAGAGATAGATAAAGGGACTAAGGATATTCAGGAGAAGATTGTAGGTATAGTCAATTCTTTTGATGGTTCACATTCTTTGACTAAATCTATTGAAGGTCATTTTTGGTTTTGTAAGCTCAAGTTTTAGCTCTTGAGAGGGATAAAGATAGAATTATAAGGATAGATCGAGGTCTTATAGGATTGGTGAGTCCCTGGTTGGACTCATTAAGTGTACATAAGGCATGTATTGATATGGTTGGTAAGCCCACACCGACAGAACTTAAAAATAAAGATTCATATGCCCATATTCTTAATGGACTTGTATCTATTTTTGGCACACTCAAATCAGGTTGGGATACCTATCTAGAGCTTTTGGAGAAAGCCTAACTGAAAATTTTCAAATATATTCAGCTCCGGTAAGTTATTTTGGGACATTCTTTTGTACAATCTTTCATTCTTCGTACCGGTTTTTGGTTATTTTTTGGCATTGATGTCAAAGGGGGACGTATAGGTGAAAATAATATTCTTGACATTAGGAGATATTGAGGTATGGAGTAGTTTGTTCAGATCATAATCACAGATGGATATTCACCTTAGGGGAGTAGTCTCAAGATGAAACCAATTGATGGAAACCATTATCATTTTTCACATGAGTTTTTCCATCAATGCGAAAGGGGGAGATTGTTGGAAAATGAAACTCATTTGATTGGTTTCAATATGTTGTCATTGATGGCAACATGTTCTGGCTTTCATATTTTGGTTTGGTTGTTTACCAACAGACACTTCATCGGCACCGACACCGGCACCGACATGTATCTTTACCAGTTGGAAGGAATTCTTTGGGTACCAACATTGTAGGACGACATGACTTCATCAGGTTACAAGTATTGGAGGTCGACATCATTTTGGGATATCCGACAATCGGCTATTGATTTTAATATTTATGTATATATGTAATTAAGCTAACATGTATATTCAATTTGTAATTATCTATGTAAGCTGACATAAGGCATGAAGGATTATAAGGGTATATAGGTCAGTTGATTAGATCATTTTGAGATATGGAATGTAATGTGAGTGAGAGAGAGATAATTGTAATGTGAGAAATGTTGATTATGTAAGAGGTTATTTCAGTAAGGTTTTAAGGTTTCAAACTGGAAAAGACAATGCTTTAACCGAAACTGTATTTAGGCATAGGAGATGCTATCATTGCAGTCCACTCATTCTTTAAGATTGTAGTCTAGATTTTTATGTAGTCAGTGAGACTCTTTTATGATGAGCAGTGTGCTCTAGGCTATAAGCCTTCCTACAAGTGCAAGCCCTTATATTTTGTAATATCTTTTCATATGACTAGTGGATTGATATTGTGGGTCCCAAATCTCATTGTGGTTTTTCCTCTTTGAGGTTTTCCATGTATAATTATTTGTGTTATGGTATTCATTTGTGTGATTGGCTTATTGATTGCTTTACTTCTTTCAATTCTATATGTACCGGTATATCAGTTGGTGAATGCATCTTTTAATAAGGTTAAAATTGATGAGTCAGGTAGAACACTGAGTCACCCTCCCCCCCCTCTCAGTGTTCTTGGATTCCAACAAACCAGGCTTTAAATAGGCTAAAAAATACTAGGCTCATAGGAATAGCTTGGAAGGTCGCCTCTACTTCTTTCTAGGAATGGCTTTGCCCATGTGAAAAGCTATCATAATTAATGCTCTATCGAAGAGATAATTTTGGCTTCCTTCCATCCTAGTTCACATAATTAAAATGGAAAGGATTCACCTCCCCAACACCATTTTTCATCATCCCTAGTGACCCCAAGATTTTCCACATGGTCTATAGATATATTTTTGTCCATAAAAATGAGCGAAATTTGAATTTATTCAAGTTTGACAATCATTTCAAATCATTCCTTCATTAAATGATTAATCCTCTAGCTAGAGGTTGTCTTTTTAATCAAATAGTTGATTATGTTTAGCGAATCACTTTCAAGCTAGACCTTCTTGAACCCTCCATGAAGACCCATTTTAAGCCCAATGTAGGACACATTTGCCTCAACATAATGGTTTGTCTAAGTGTCGAGTGGGAGTGACACTATTGAGAAAAGCCTACCAATATGATCACGAGAAACTTCCCCACAACCTACTAGCCTAGGATTTCCTTTAGCCACCTCATCAATATTAATTTTTATCCATTCTGTGGGAGGAGAAATCCAAGAAATGTTGGGTGTGCAGTGATTTGTTTTTGTAGTTGGTCTTGATATATCCCAATCAATGTGCCATCTATTGATTATATCCCAGTCCAACTTTGGAGGTTTTAATGACATGATCAAGCTTATGGGAAGGACAAGAAGAAATTAAATTATCCTTAATAATAGTCTGAATATGATGAGAACCAAAATAGTAGGAGATTCTTTGTCTTTGAAAATATTGTTATTCCTTTCCTTCTGAATGCCCCAAGAAACACGTGGGAGCATAAAAGTCCATAAAACCATTAGAGATTGGTTATCCAAGGGGCAAGACCATTGAGACTAACAATCCAACAAAGTGTAGGGGAAACACCAACTAACACCCCAAAGATCAAAGAAGTGAGCCTAAATCTCCTTGGAAAAGGATTAGTGCAATAAACAAATGTTTGACATCTTTAGTAGATTCCTTGCAAAGAAAACACTAGTTAGGCAAAGACATCCTTCTTCTACACAGATTATGAATTGACAACACTTTATTTTGCATAAAAATTTAGAATAAAATGTTAACTTTAGGGATTAATAATAAGTTTAAGTTTATGTGTGTGTGTACCTACACACATACATACATACATACATGCATGCATACACATGATCAATGGATATTTGAATAGATTAAGCAATATACAAGTCATTATTGCCTCTTATTTTCTTCTAAATTTCTATTTTAGTTATCTCTATTTTATTTGAAAAATTTATTTATTTGTGTGCTTTGCCTTTGGTGGAAAGCTAAAAATATTTCTTAGAACCAACATATTGTTACCTCATACAAATAACATATTATATGAATTTGGAATTTTTATATATCTGTATTTCTCAACATATATGAGAATATTCCTTTAGTAGTATGATGTAATTTTTATATATCCTAGATAATTTATTATTTTTCCCTAAGTTGTTATTGGAATAGGATTGATTGTGTATGTAATTCAATTTGTAGATAATATTTTGTTTCATTTTTCTTCCTCAACAGGTAACTACAAAATGGGTTGATTTCTCCTATAGTAGATCCAAAGAGTAGCTTCAATCCCTAAGTGTAATTTTTAAGTATCACACTCTATTTGTCTATTACTATTGATTCATTAGTTTTCTATGTTCCTTAATCACTATTAATAGCCATATATATTCCTTTCCTATGAATTGTTTTACAATTCACTTTTACATATTGTATATTATTTCTAATATTGTCTATTATTCCTTTATCACTATTCCTTGTGGAATCTCTATTTAGCCTATTTGAAATCATGATTTAATATATATATATATATATATATATATATATAAAAATTTTAAATTTAGATTGAATATTTTATAATGGTGGTGTTTATATGTTTATTTTAATTTTGGAATAGTTTACCATCTATTTTGATCAAATCGTTGTATACAATTATATGTTTTAAAAAATAATAAATTTTGTGTGGAGTTGGACTCATTGCTTGATATTTCATCTATTTTCACTACCATACATCATCATACATTTGATAATATGTGTTGGTTCCCAAATCAATAGGTCCTAGATCCTAGAGGAATTTACACTAACTCATAAACAAACTTAGGATTGGTTTTGGCCAACAAAAAATATTTGGCACAAAGGCTGCAATCTTCTACTCTTTAGGATCTGTAGGACCTAGGTCGGTATCCCTATTGCAACATTTCATAGCAATTCAACTTTACATGGACAAACATTGTAGCATTTAGCAGATGCTTTTAAAGAAAATAGACCAAGGAAAAGTAAGATATACTATGAATTCTAGCTTGAACCTTAGTTTGTACTACTTTGCTTGCATTGAAAACTAATTCTAATCTATTCTACTCCTAATATAGAAGAACTGGAAAATGACATATAAAAGTTGAAATAAGAATGTTGAAGGCTCCTAAAACCCAGAAAAGTATGACCAATGCCTGTTCAAGGGAGATAATGAGTCAAATAACAAGTCAAAAGATAGACAATATCATGGTATTAGCATTAGAATCCAATACTGAGCACTCAAGACTTGCTTAAAATGCTTAGATTGAGAATATATTCATTAACTTCCTTACAAAACATCTCACACAAATGTTGCAGTATTCAAGAAAAAATTTAATTCATTTACTTGAAATGAAACCTATCAAGACATACACATTCTCCATTAGAGAAGACAAACTGAACATCTCATTAACATACCAATTCATAATATACCATACAATAGATTTGAGCATGAAAACTGAATATTCTCTTTATTGATTTTCAGTATAAAAGAATACATCGAGGATAAATTGCTATGCTAAAAATCTGTAAGAAACTATTGTCAATATATTGCTTCAGAGCTATCCTAGTACACACTAAAACAAAAAATTGAGAATCATTCTTCTTGGCCCTAAATTCCCTTTTATAACACAAGGGAGCAAAACAAGCTTCAACCCAAGAAAAAAACATCACAAGCACAAGTCATTACAATTTTAAGGGTGATATTTATATATTTATTTTAGTTTTGGAATAGTTTACCATCTATTTTGATCAAATGGTTGTATACAACCATATGTTTTTAAAAATAATATATTTTGTGTGGAGTTGGACTCATTATTTGATAATTCATCCATTTCCACTACTATGCATCATCATACATTTGATAATATGTGTTGGTTATCAAATTAAGAGGTCCTAGATCCTAGAGGAATTTCCCCTAACTCATCAACAAACTTAGGATTGGTTTTGGCCAACAAACAAGATTAGGCAGAAAGGCTGCAATCTTCTACTCTTTAGGCTCTGTAGGACCTAGGTGGGTATGCCTGATGCAACATTTCACATCAATTCAACTTTACATGGATAAACATTGCAACGTTTAATAGATGCTTTCAATGAAAGTATACCAAGGGTTAGTAAGATATACTATGAAGTCTAGCTTGAACTTTAATTTCTACTAAATTCCCTTTTATAACACAAGGGAGCAAAACAAGCTTCAGCCCAAGAAAAAAACATCACAAGTACAAGTCAATACAATTTTCCATAAGGCCCATTCTTGTCCTTGTCAACATGCGTGCAATCTTCCTAGGTTCATTAAATGCAGTTAGTTGGGAATTCACCATCCTGGAAGCTTTAGACTACAGGTCCACAAAATCTACCTATTCATTGGTAGCTTGACACATGCTTCTGTTAGGATATGAAGTACATCTTGGTGCTTGGCAGTATGTAACCTGGAGAATGGTCCTTTATGATTGAAATTTTATGTCACTCTTCCTCAAAATTAGTAACAGGCACAAAAAATCTAGTCAACAAAAAGAAAGACTATGATTATTCTTCTTCCTGAGGCTCCTCCTCCTCCAAGGAGTAGTACCTTTTATGCAATACTTCTATCATAGAAGGAAATTTTGATACTGTCATTCATACAAGACTCCTCAAATAACTTTAATAGGTCCTAGTGGAGTCCTCTTGTCTGTCTAGTTGGTCTTTTTGCAACCCCCTCTAACTTCTTTTCAACTTCATGTTGCAATTCCTCTACTGTCATCTCAAGAGAAAGAGGGGTAGTTGGCATTGTTTCTAGTTTGTCTGCCTAAGCTAATGAATCCCCTTTAGATATTTTTCTAGGTCTCTTGGGAGATTTGGAAGCGGGTCCTTTTGTAGGAACAGTTTCCCTCACTTGTTGTTTTGCTAGAGCAGTTTCTCTCTTTGCAAGACCAGTTTACATCTTTGTAGGAGTAGTTTCCCTCTTTGTATGAGCAGTTTCCCTCTCCTCTTCATCAGGGATGTCCCTCTGTGAGGCTTTCTCTTGAGGAATTGGGATTTCCTCAGTGGATGGGTTTTCAGTAGTAAGGACATTTTCCAACAGTGTCGCCCTTCCTTGACAATTTTGCATTGTGCGAGATAAGCCTCTTAAGATTTTCATCTCTTATCCTATAATCTATCTCTTATCCCCATGGGAATGCATGGGATAAGAGTGCCTATCAATATTTCCTTGAAATCCTTATCCTGTAACCATCACTAAGTAAAAGAAATCCCTTGTGGGATAAGGTCTTTTGTATGTACCTTATTCCCTCTTATCCTGTAGCAACTTTGCATCAACCCATGAACATTGTGGGATAACTTTACCCTATGACTCTAAGTTGTTTCTTCTCCCATGATCCCATCAAGGAATCTTAAAACCATCATGGTATAAGACTCTCTTCTCTGATTCTTTATATTACCCTATCCTACATGGATACACTTCATAGCGATAACTGCTAATATATTTGTGAACACTCCTTATCCCACACGAGCCTTTTGCTCATAAGAAATGGCTATGGGATAAAGATCCCTTTGTTATCTTTATCATCTTCTTATCCCATGGGGATTCAACATGGATTCAAAAGTGTCACGGGGTAAGGCTTGTTCTTTGAACTTTGCGAATCCCTTATCCCTAGTGGTCGGGACCTCTCACTAAAAATCCTGTGGGACAACATTTTATCTGTATTTCCTTTACATGCTTATTCAGCACAGCTATGAGACTAAAGAGGGCATTTTTATGTAAACCATTTTAGCACATGGAGATTAGTTGAGGGTAAAATGACCATGTTTGGGGACTTTCCTAGGGAAATTTTTATTTTTAAAGGCAATAACACAAGGTCATTCAAATACTTAGGCGTATAATAAAAATTAAAGTGATAGCCTCAAGCGGTAACTCCTAGTACAGGGGGTCTATGAATGAATGACAAAGGACCCTTTTGATGACAACTTAAAACAAGGTTAGTGGTAGATATAAGTCAACAACATAATATAACATTGCCTGGGTAAACAAAGGGAAAACCTTAACAACTCTAAAATCCTTTGTAAGAACTCTAAACCCTCAGCTCCAACACATAAGCAAGGGACAAATAAAGATTAAGTTTAAAAATCTTCTAGTGGGTCTGACATTTCCAGGTTATTTTCATGTATGAACTTGTACAGAGGAAGCATATTATTTATTGGCATCCTTGCTTTGGATCCATATACTAGATCAAAAGGAGATGTTCCTATAGTCTTCTTAATAGTGATCCTGTCTATCCATAGTGCTATCTTTAACTTAGAATCCCAAGCTCTCTTTCTTTTCCCATGTGTTCTCTTGATGATCATCATGATATTCTTGTTGCTAGATTCAACTTGCCCATTTCCTTATGGATGGTATGGGGATGCATATGGGATGCTTATCCTATATGATTTAAAAAATTCTATTAACTCCTTAGATCTGAAACACATGCCATTGTCCATGATGAGTATTACTAGTACTCCAAATATGGTCAAAATATCTCTTAGAAGGAAGTTAATAATCACTTTATTGGTTGCTTGTCTTGTGGGGATAGCATCCACCCATTTAGTAAAATAGTCTGTAGATAATAATATCCATCTATACCCACCACTAGACTTCTCAATAATCTCTCCAATAAAATCAGTACCCCACTGATGAAAAGGGGCCTCTACTTGCATAGGCCTAAAAGGTAATGATCCAACGTATTTTAGCTTACCTAAGAACCTTTGGCAAGGCTGACACATTCTTACAAAAGTGTGTGCATCCTTGAATAAAAATGACCAGTAAAGCTATGGTGTTTGATGTAAAATATCCTCCACACACCCCATCATGCATTTCTCTTAGCACAAGCTAAGCATGTTTCTCATCTAGAAAAAATAATAGAAAACCATCTTTGTCCCTGTAATACATGTCTTCAACAGTAAACAAATACCTCTATGATCTTAGTTTCAAGGTTCTTTTTTGGATTTTTGTGAAACCTTCTAGGTATATATAGTCTGTAAGAAAAGGAATAATATTAGAATACCATAGGGTTCTTTGTAGGCTACAAATGATACCTTATGAATCTAATAGAACATTTATCCTGGTAGCTTCTAGGTTATCCTCAGCCATAAGCTTTTCCAAGCCCATTCCTCACACCAACTTAGTTATAATGTCAACATTGAATTCCTGGATCTTGTTGATCCACTTGCACTTTCTACTCGTGGTATTTGATTAGACAAAGATATCTTTTACTATAGAATTAGGCACATAAGCTATTACTTGGGCACCTACTAGGTAAGGCCTAAATTGTTTTACAGCCTTGACTAAAGCATATGCTTTATTTTCCACAATGTCATATTTAAGTTCAACTACCTAAAGGGATTTATTGTAGAAAGAAATAGGTTGTTCATACCCCCCTTCACTATTCTTTTGTAACATAACAGTAGCCACATATGAAATGAGGCAAAGGAAAAACTTAGGAAAGTTTTTCTAAAATCTGGGACCTTTAGAATAGGAGCCTTCTTAATGGCTCTCTTGATAGATAAAAAAGTTTTCAAAACTACATTTGTGTTGGAATAATAATATATTTGTCATTAGTGAATACACTTAGTGAAAACACTTATTCGATTTTGAATGCTTACCGAGCTCATCACTCAGTCCACAGCCTTTACCAAGCATTCAGTAAACCTCACTGATTAAACAGTTCAAACCGAGCAGTAAGACTATTACCGAGCATATGAGACAAACAGCAGTTACCGAGAAGTCAGTTCTCGCCGAGTCACCAGTGGTTACCGAGTGACACTATATCTACCAAGTCACCACAGCTACCGAGTTCCAAGCTACACTTTGGGACTAGTATGGACCGAGCTTCTACTCTTACCGAGAGAATGATGATGCTGAGTACTGTATTGGACGCCGTGTATCAGAAGATCACCGAGCCAGCTTGAGGAACCGAGTATCTACCGACTCAGTAATATTTTGTTCACCTATGTAAGGCTGACTTAAGAATGAGTTTATGTTATTAATTTGTATGAGGCCGACTTTATGAAATGTAAATGTAATTATGGATGGTATATATATGTGATGTATTATACCATCTGATGTATGAAAAAATGTAAGATGTATGGATATGCGAAATTAGAAAGAGTAGAGCAGAAACTGCATTAAGGCAGCAGACCAGAACATTTTCGCAGAGTCAGTAAAGGAGCAGAATTGACATATCTATCTCAGAAGGAGATCAATACTCAAAGGATCTTATCAGCAATAAAGTTGTAAGTCAAGATCTACTGTTTCATCCTACAGTTGAATCAGTTTGTAAATCCTTTTACCGGGTAGACTTAATAGTCTTTTGTAAATCTCTTAACTGAGTGCATACTTCATTGTATGTTTGTAAATCCTCTAACAAGGTGGACCTAGCAGTCGAAAATTTGCTTCTAACAGGGCAGATCATCAGAAGTGATCATTGTAAGCCTTAACCGGCCAACTTTTACTGCAGTACCAAAGTTTTGTGGGTACCATCCCCACCCCAGTTTTACTTTCTATTTGGAAGGTTTCTGGGTCACCAAATCTTTGTGTTATGTGTTGTGAATGATTATATTTTCATGCATGCAGTAGATTAAATGAATGAATGGTTCAATATATGCAAGTGCAGAAATGAATTAAAATTTTTAAAAGTTACTGATTCACCCCTCCCCTCTCAGTAACTTGGTTAGTCCTGAATATTTTCAACAATTGGTATCAGAGCTTTGTGGTTCTCAGAGTAAAAGTTTGACAGCTTGAGAAAAGATAAAGACAATGGAGATATTCAGACTTGACAAAGCTATTGAGAATGAAAAGCTAGATCTGGAAATGGCCATTGCACAACTCAAAGAAGCAAGAGAACATCTTTCCCAATCCCTAAAAAGAAGAAAGGAACTAGCAAAAGAAATAAATGATCATGAGTATGTTGAAACAAAAATTGAAGATCTCTTTCCTACAAGCAGTTCAAATGAAGTAGATGAAGCAAACAATGCAATCAAAAAACTCCTAGAAAAAAATGGATTACTGCAAAAAGAAGTAAGGATGCTAAGAAGAGAACAGGAAATTCAGTCTGCAAGATTTTGTGAAATCCTGGAACAAAGGAATAAAATGCAAAATGAAATAGAAGGAAGAAGCAATGAAATTGTACAGCATGAAGATCTCACCGAGCAACTCTCCAATGCAAATGAAGAGATCAAAATTATCAAAGAACAAAATGATAGTTTGAAAAATGAGCTAGATATTCAAAAGCAAGCAAATGAAAGGATGATGAAAACTCAAACAGACTTGGATCAATTAAATGAGCAAAATCTTCACAAACAAAAGGGTAAAGCTGGTCTTGGTTACAATGAACAAGGTGAATCTTCCGAGCAAGGTAGCCAAAGAAATCAAAGACCTACATGCAATTACTGTGGTAAGACAGGTCACACATCAAACAAATGTTGGAGAAATGGAAAGACAAGATTCAAAGGCAAATGCTACAGCTGTAATCAGCATGGTCACAAGGCTAGTGAATGCAAGGAGAAACCAAAATTTGAAGGCAGATGTCACAAATGCAAGAAACAAGGTCACAAGGCATCAGAATGTAGAACAAAGATATTCACTCCAACAGAACAAATTGTCAAAGCAATATTTGGTTGGGATTACAATACCTGGTGCAGATGTCATTATTGTGGAGAATATGGACACATTGGGTTGAACTGTACAAGGCATCATCTAAGGAAGAAAGATACAACCATAAGATGTTATACATGCACTAAACTCGGACATATAGCCAAGAACTACATGAACACAAAGAAGGTTGAAGATGAAAAGAAAGCTAAAGCTGACAACATTCGGAAACAGATGAGACAGCAGTGGGTTCCTAAATCTACCGAGCAGGATAATTCAAGCAATGGTCCTGTCACTCAAGACTTGGGTGACCCCACCATTACAAATTAGATCCATTAAAGAAGATAAGGAACTGCATCTTCAAAGCCTTACCATAAGCAGTTCCAAAATACAAAAGCATAATCGATGAAATCAGTATTTCCGATACACTTACCGAGTTGAATGTTACCGAGCATGGTAAAACTGCAGACCTTACCGAGTTAGGTCAGAAATAAGAACACCGAGTTAGGTCAGTCCTACCGAGCAATCGCTAAGTCATCTCACCTACCCACTTATCGAGCATTAATGACAAAATTTTAATAAAAAGGGCAAAATCGACTTCATTCTTCACCACGTTATTCAGCATTCGAAGAGCTTAGGTTTTCACAGTGCTTAAGGAGATTTAAGATGAATTTGCAGCGAAGGATCTAAAAGGAACTCGTTCCATTCAGCAATGACTTCCACTAGCACCACCAGCAGGAGCAAGGCGAAGAAGACCTCCAATATGTTAGTGAAAGGAGTTAAATGGACAGCGTCGAACTTCAAACTCGTTCCAGCGATCACAGAATCACTCGACCCAAGTGGAGCATAGTCCAGAATTCCTTCCAAGGTACTTCTTATCAATGATATTCGTACTCATTTCAAATGCACTATTCAGGAGTTAGGGACTTTAGAAATGGACAATGCCCTAAGTCAGCTATGTGTTGACAAAACCCTAAAACCCGAGCATAGACATTTGGAAATCAAAGGTTTGACCCATATCCCACACCTACCAAGAAACTTTCAAGTGAAATGGATTAGGTATGTATTGAGCCGTGTACATGATGGGCAACTATGGTTAGATCAACCTATCTTAATAACAAAGAAGATGATTCATAGAATCACAGGTTTACCGATGTCAGACAAAGCAAAATCCACCAAAACCCTAGGTCGGGATGAACTGCAAGAGTTAACTCTTGCCGAGTGGGATGGCAGAGGATTGAAAATTAACAATGTATCTGATGTTGAACTTAAATTTGGTATTATTATCATTGCATATAAGCTGTATAGCTCCAGTAGGCTAAATAGTGTGGCATGTGAGGCAGTAGACCTTGCCTACAAGGTAGTAAAGAAGAACATGGATTTTGACCTAGCAGAGGTATTGCTAACACAATTCAACAAGAACATGGACAGTATAAGGACATCAAAGAATAATCCATGCAAATTTGGTTCTTTGTTGATTTGTATATTTTTCTATGTACAAAACTTTTTCCCTTCTAAAGGCACAGTAGTATGGAGGAAGGATACTCCAATTTTGTATCAAATAAATGAGTTTATAACAAAAATAGGTCAGAATTTTGAGACAGTAATGGATAATTATTTTGAAGAATTTAAGGACAAAATGAACAACAGGTTCAGGATTCTTCCTAAGTTGGTAAAAGATTACAAGGATGATATATGCTTCATGGTAGACTGTGATAAAGTCTACATCCAGGCAGCCATACCCTGAGTGGCATGGGTAAAACCATTACCCTATGAAATTAACATAGATGAAGCAAGGGATATAATAGAAGCCCTGATAAATGAACCAGCCATTCCCAACACCCCTGCATTTGGCACTTATGATGAGGCCAAAGCCAGAATTGAGCTTGAAATCAAGCTTCCAAAGGCCATCACCAGTACCAAGAGAAAGGCAGCTAAAACAGAAGAAACAGAAGAGGAATCAGAAGAGGAAGCAGATACACCAAAGAAGAAAGGCAAAGTAGTAATCACCAAGCCCAAACCTAGAACTGCAGTATTCACAAGGAGAACCAGGAAAGGGCAGAAAGAAAGTGAAATTGTATTCAAGAGACTCCCTCCTACCTTTGAAGAAAAACTGAAACAGTTGGAACAAGGATCTGGCATGTCTAACTTCAAGGCACTGAAGTATGAAAGCAGATCAGATGTAGAAAAGATGCAGATCGAGGAGCTTTTACTGAACAAAATGGGTAAATGGAAATATACCCCAGATGATATCAGTTCTCAAATTCCAAATGAGCTTCTAGTCAGGATTAGACCAAGATGGACTTCAGCAGTGCAAACTGTCAAAGACATTTATGCACAAACCTTAAAACAGTTGTTACCGAACCTGACATATAAAGAAGTAAAAGAGGCATTAAAGGAGAATGAACACCAAATGACACTTAGGTTTCATACCTTCTTAGTTCTCTCCAAGTAGATAGAAGCAATAGTAAATAATGCCACAACTGTGTGGAAAAGGATATATAATCTGCCAATGCCATCTGACCCCATGGTAACAATTGAGGGTGATAAAGATGATGAAGAGGATGAAGAGGAGAAGGAAGAAGAAGAAGCAGCTGAGGAAGAAGGTGACACGGTAATAATAAGTGAAGAAGAAGGTGACACGGTGATAATAGGTGATGAAGAAGATGATCCTGAATAGGTAGCAGCAGAAGTTATTGCATCTCTTCCTCACTCACCTCAGAAAGGCATTGCATCATCAGCTTCAGCCAGCAGGATTGTGAGCACAGTAGCTACATCTATTGCTCAATCCTTGCCAATCACCTCTCAGCTCCAGACCCCAACAGTTACCTCATCCACCGAGCTGCAGAGCATGTCATTATCTACCGGGATGCAGAGTGTTGCCTCTACCGAGCAACAAGTGACTTCTTCAGTCATCGAGATCACAACTTCTCCTGCAGCATGTATAGTAAGTTTTGCAACCTCTCCAGTTTTGACACATTCTTTAGCACAAATGATCACACCAATTAGCACTCCTGCATGTACATCAATTTTGGGAACAGTCGGTACATCCATGAGTCTTCCTCTAGCAAATCCCATTCCAGTTATAACAGCTAGTCCAACCTTATCAACCATTGTAACTACATCAAAAGATAAGGAAGTAAGCACAGAAGTAATACAAAAGACACCTTTAAAACTTCTGCTTACCGGCAAGGCTATAGAGGATGATATAGATCTGGATAAAGAGATTGTCATTCCACAAATAGACCTCAATACTGCATCAATTGATGAAATGAGATTGATCAGCTAGTTGTTAGAACAGAAAGCAAAACAAAAACAACTAAGAAGTGAGAGAGACAGGGAATTCAACATCATAAACGGTGCAAAGACCATTCTCACAGATGCCTTAGGTATAAAAGTTGATCCCTCTTAACACATTTTGCTACAACTCGAAGAGGCTGTGAATAGATTCAATGAGGACTCATCAGGAGAAGAGAAACTGATAGAAAGAACCGAGAAGAAATTTGATAACAAGGTGCTTGAGCACATTGCTCAGCAGATAGCAATAAAACAAGTTGAATTGACCACTATTTTGGCCAAGTTAGAAAATTCTTTTAATAATGTAACTTCATTCTTTGCAAAGTTATGTGATCTCACCGAGTTCACAAAAGGAATCTGAGATCAACTGAAGAAAATTAATGATGATCTGAAAGCAAGTGCACAATAGTTGCAGCTTGACCCCAGCTCAAGCTCAACTCACCATTCAAACATCAGATCCCTATCAGATAAGCAATCAGAATTGCTCAAGGAAGATGCAAGGATCCAGTCTACATTGTTAGATATTCAGAATATGATCCTCCCTAACATGGATACAATGTAGAAACACATTACACATTCCAAAACATTGATCCATGATAACAATTTTTCAGTTGCAGAGCATGTAATTGAACTATCAGCCAAAGTTCAAGTTGCATTATCTATTTGCACAATTTTGCAAGGAAATTGGGATAAGACCTTGGCTCATATCAAATAAGTACACTCAGAGTTTATCTCACGCTTTAATATTTCTATTTGAGTTATCTATTCTTTGGCATTATTTTCAAAAAGGGGGAGAATATGGAACATATTATTAGAGACAAAGGGAGAATGATCAAGGGAGAATATAAATAACAATTGGTATAGAGATAAGTGTATAGAATCATATGTATATTCTATGGGGGAGTTATGTACAGTGAGATATACAGGTATATACAACAATCTACATTTGGTATCAATTTTGATGAATCAAGTCAGCATGACAGATTCATTTTTGTCTCATAAGTGTTTTTGTCACTAATGCCAAAGGGGGAGATTGTTGGAATAATGATATATTTGTCATTAGTGAATACACTTAGTGAAAACACTTATTCGATTTTGAATGCTTACCAAGCTCATCACTCAGTCCACAACCTTTACCGAGCATTCAGTAAAGCTCACTAATTAAACAGTTCAAACCGAGCAGTAAGACTATTACCGAGCATATGAGACAAACAGCAGTTACCGAGAAGTCAGTTCTCGCCGAGTCACCAGTGGTTACCGAGTGACACTATATCTACCGAGTCACCACAGCTACCGAGTTCCAAGCTACACTTCGGGACTAGTACGGACCGAGCTTCTACTCTTACTGAGAGCATGACGATGCCGAGTACTGTAGTGGACGCCGTGTATCAGAAGATCACCGAGCCAGCTTGAGGAACCGAGTATCTACCGACTCAGTAATATTTTGTTCACCTATGTAAGGCCGACTTAAGAATGAGTTTATGTTATTAATTTGTATGAGGCCGACTTTATGAAATGTAAATGTAATTATGGACGGTATATATATGTGATGTATTATACCATCTGATGTATGAAAAAATGTAAGATGTATGGATATGCGAAATTAGAAAGAGCAAAGCAGAAACTGCATTAAGGCAGCAGACCAAAACATTTTCGCAGAGTCAGTAAAGGAGCAGAATCGACATATCTATCTCAGAAGGAGATCAATACTCAAAGGATCTTATCAGCAATAAAGTTGTAAGTCAAGATCTACTGTTTCATCCTAACAGTTGAATCAGTTTGTAAATCCTTTTATCAGGTAGACTTAACAGTCTTTTGTAAATCTCTTAACCGAGTGCATACTTCATTGTATGTTTGTAAATCCTCTAACAAGGTGGACCTAGCAGTCGAAAATTTGCTTCTAACAGGGCAGATCATCAGAAGTGATCATTGTAAGCCTTAACCGGCCAACTTTTACTGCAGTACCAAAGTTTTGTGGGTACCATCCCCACCCCAGTTTTACTTTCTATTTGGAAGGTTTCTGGGTCACCAAATCTTTGTGTTATGTGTTGTGAATGATTATATTTTCATGCATGCAGTAGATTAAATGAATGAATGGTTCAATATATGCAAGTGCAGAAATGAATTAAAAGTTTTAAAAGTTATTGATTCACCCCTCCCCTCTCAGTAACTTGGTTAGTCCTGAATATTTTCAACACATTTGTACAATTGATCACAACCCCTTTCTTCAATATCCTTCAAATAGCTTTTACTATCTCAGCAAAATTAGATATAAACCTATAGATAAAGTTTATTTGGCCAATGAAAGATTGAACGACTTTCATAGTTTTGGGAATAGGTATCCTGTCAATAGAAGCCACTCTCTCAGAATCAATTCTTACCCCATCTTTGGACACAATATGTCCTAATAGTTTACCCTCAGTTATAGAAAAGTGGAATTTTTTAGGATTAAGAGAAGTCCCATATTCTAGTGCCCTGACAAATACCTTCTCTAAGCTAAAACAATTCTCCCCTACCCTTTTGGAGAATACTGTCAAATCATCTTGATAGACAACCATAATGTTGTCTATAGTATCTGAAAAGGCTACATCCATAGCTCTCTGAAATGTTGAAACAAAATTAGTCTGTCCAAAAGGCATTCTGACATAGACATAAGTTCCCCATGGGGTAGTGAAGGCAATCTTGTATTATTCTTATTCTTTGACCTTCACTTGGTTGTAACCAAAGAATCCATCCATGATGGATAATAACTCACAAACTGTGACCTTTTGTAGAATTTCTTCCATGTTGGGTAGGTGGCAGTTATCCTTTAATGATGACACATTTAAATTTCTGAAATCCACACACAGTATAATGTCACCATTCTTATTTCTAATAGGAACAAGATTAGAAACCCATGATGAATGCCGAATGGGTTTGATAATACCACCATCTCTGAGTTTCATCAATTCCTCTTGCATTATGGGTCTAAGCATTAGGTTAATTGGTCTTTCATTTTGTTTAAAATGCCTAGCAACTAGGTCCAAAGGAATTTCATGTTTAAACAAGTCTTCTCTATAGGCTTTCAGGTCATCAGATGACCATGCAAAAACATGATTATATTTTCAGAGAAAAGTGATCTGCATGATTCTGATCTTTGGACTAATCCTTTTGCCAATGTAGACCTTTATAGGATATTAATCGGTTCCTAAGTTAATTAACTCAAGGTCTTCTTTGTTTACAAGGGACTACTTTATTGTTTGACTATCCTGACTGTCAAACACCCTTTCTAGGGCCACCAATCCTTTTGGGATTTTGTTTGTCTTTAGCTGCACTATCTCATTCCTAAAAATAATGTATTTTCTATCTATAGTCTCCATGAAAGCATTAAAATCAATTTTTTGACTCTCATATTCATCTATGCAATGAAAGAACTTCAATAGGTCATCATCATCATTAAAAACTTGCCAATTGCATACATTGTCAAGTATGGCAGGCTTGGTTTTTACCTCCACCCTTGAAATTCTAGGTAATATCATCACTCTTCGAAGCAACATTTGCTAAAAAATATGCCATAATGTTCTTTGATCTTTCTATCCATTTGATGTTAAAGGCATAAAAAAATTCCAATGAATCCTGGAAAGTTGATCTGTATTGCTTTAGTCTATCTTTTTTGGAGGAAAAAATTGATCTAACCTGAGATACAATCGATTATGAATCTCCCCATACTGATAGTTTTTTTATCCCATGCTTAGTGGCAAGATTTAAACCTAGTAACAATGCCTCATATTTTGCCACATTGTTAGTGCACTCAAAAATTATTTGGAAAGAATATTTAAAAGTCTTCCCACTAGGTGCAATAAAAACTACTCAAGCACCCGACCCCTCCTTGTTGTGAGCTCCATCAAAGTACAAATGCCATAGATCTTCCTTACTATTTTGAATTTCAGCTATGACAGGGTCTGCAACCTGAAGGGATGATTGAACAGGTTCAACTTTGAAGTTCCCCATATCGAAGTCACAAAACATCACCATGTTATTTAGGTTAGTGTTACCAGATCTTCACCTATAGGCTCAATCGGGTAGAGGCACTAAGCTTTCAAGAAAATGGTGCATTCTAATCCTCCTACATTGTATTCATTTATATTAAATTCAATAACTTCAGAAAGATTTTAGCATTTAACTTCAGAAAGATTTCATCATTTAAAATCATTACATTTAATGTAAATGAACAAAACATAGAAAGATCCGTGCAATCTTCTCTGAAAAATAATATAGTCTTTATTCATTAAAATAATGAACATTTGTTTCACACAAGTTGTGAAACTAGAAATTGAAGTTCAATACATTGAATTGAATCTTACACAAATAAATGAAGTGAATACAAAAAGAGCATGTAGAGAGAGAGACTAGCCATTGCCTAAATGACTAGTTCTCATTGGAAGATCTGGACATTCATTGATGTTGCCTTGCTCCTCCTGGATCCTCCTTGTTTTCAGAACCCCTGTGTCCTACAAAAAGTGTCAAGATAATGTGTTAGAACAAAAGTTCTAAGCAATGAGGGGTCACTGTCTATAAATGAGGTTCATCTATTCATGCATAAGTCAAGTCAATGTGCTTTAAGCATCAAATGCATACTTTAAGTGCCTTCAAAATCTAGATCGAGCCATCATACACACTGAAAGTAAGTATTTTATTTCCAATTGGTTTGTTCCATATGCAGCTATAGGTGTGACCATGTTCATAATCAACATGAGTGGTGTAAAATGTGGTTCCCACAAGGGTTGACCCCAGCTCATCAGTTATAGCAAAGGGAAAACAAAGATTCAGAAAAGATATATACCAATCATTAAAGAGCAGTTACTATAACATACAAGTGCAGTCACATGTTCTTTCAAAAGACTCACATTAGCAGACAGCTCCAAACAATCAAAATTTGACAAGAACTTCATCAACAAGTATCAAAGTACTGAGCCAAATGAGCAGTCCACCTATCAAATAAAGGGGAGTGATATTGACCAAGTTGTAGACTAGTCAACAAAAGCAATCAGAGAAGGATATTTTGTAGCAAAGACATCATGCAATCATAGATCTTTGAAGGTCATAAAATATAGTGAGATCAGATGTTATTGATAGTAAGTGCCAATGGAGAGATGCAATTAGAGAAATAACAACAAAGGATACCTCTTTGAGATCATTCATACAACATTTAGAATGCAGTCATGCCATCAACTTGGACTTAATTTCACAATGAGTAGTAAAACATACAAATGAGCAAAATATATGTGAAGTTGACATTCATTCTCGGGTAGCAGTTAAAGAAGAAACTCATAAAAAATAGTCAAGACTAAAGACTATTGTTTGCAGTAATAAGCTTATAAAGTTCGAGGACAACAAGTAAGCAATAAGTTTTGTTACATCTCAAGGGTAGAATAATGAATAAGTCAGTCTTAGATCTAAAAGAGCAAGTATTGAACATTCAACCTAAGTCACAAAAGGTACAAAGAATAACTGAAGCGTGATCAAATAAGTCATAATGATCATTCACAGTCACTAAAGGTATGATACATAGATCAGAATAATGTTCTATACCTAATTATTGAATAGGATTGTAGTCAATGTTATTCAGGATAGGACAAGTGACAGTCCATTTATAGATGACAAAGAGCCAACACAAGCATTATAATGAATAGAATGCAGTTTTCATTATGGAAGAAAAGCTTGTAGTCACAAACTCATCAATGGTCAAGAGGTTGTAGGGATACAGTCACAAGAGATGTGCTCACTGTCCAGTAGGCTTGTAGCTATTATAGTGAGGTACAAAAGTATATATCACAGAGTGATGACCCTGTTTGACACAACATATACCAATCAATCAATAATGCAACACCAAAGGAATCTATGCATAGGTCATGATACAAGCCATAGAACAAACATTGAATAAGATAGTATATAGAATATTTAGGCTTTGTGAGGAGGTGAATACATCTGATTAAGGGTCGATGAAAGGGAGCATAGAATGAATCATTGTGTAGCATGTAGGTGAAAACAATAGAAAATCCCTTTGTGAGTTTGTAAAATATGGTAGGATCGCATAAGCCAGTATAAAATACTCATGTAGTAGTGTTTCAAGGTGCGACAATGATAAGAGAAATTATAGTTACATAATATTGAGGACATCCATAATAATATTGTACTATCAAAAATTCACAATGAAGGTAGCTAAAAAAGGGTAGTACTATGAAAGGCATGACAAAGATCTGAAAAGATGAACAACTCAAATGAATTTTGTAGTGAAGAGTAGAGTTATAGTGAATAGAGGAACAAAAATTGCTTAGTCAAGAGGTCTATGAGCATGAAAATCATGGTAGAGTGAAGTTTTCTTTAGAAGTATCAAGTAATGCTACCATCATAGTAGGTATATGTTATACTAAAAAAGTCTACATAGAAGAGCAGAGGGAATCCATGATGAGAACTTGTCCAAACTTGCAAATATAGATCCCTAGCCATGTGACACACAACAATGGGGCTATGCAAATATAAAAGAAACTCATGAGGCTTTATGTCATGGAAACCTGCAATATCAGAAGAAGTTCAAAATCCATAATGCACTTGCACATAGCCATTAATTATATTGTGTACAAAAGAATAGAGAAATGGAGGTTTCAAGCCTCAAAACCCTTATGGGATTTATTAAAATTTCTATGTTGCACAACAGAAGGCCAAAATATGAAGCTTCTAGCACGTCGAGTGTGGTCTTGCAACTATAGTCGAAACCCCTCATAAGGAGGATTCTACAAAACTAAAGCCTAGCCATAGAAAATTCATAGAAGAAATGCTTTTGGAAGAATAGAGTAAGTCTAAATCCCTATAGAATGACAGTGTACACAAATGCAAGGTTGTGGCCTATAACTATAATAGAAGCCCTTGATCATATATTTATAGCTATTGCAACCTACATTAGAAAATGAATCCAAACCCAAAATGAAAAATAATCTTGTAGTTTTTACTTGAGTAATCGTTCAAAATAGAATCATCATTTTTGCAAAAAAATACGTAGGTTTTCACTGTAGGTTTGAGGCCAAAGATGATAATGAAATCTAACAGAGCAAAGACAATGTACAAAGACCATACCTTGCAAGAACCATAATTATCAATAAACAAAGGAGTCTCATGGCAGCTGTATGCATGGTGTTCACCTAGGGTTTTGAACCCAGTAGGCGGTGGTGCTTCTTCCTGAAGCTTCAAAAGAAATAAATGAGATCTTCCTCCCTTAGTTTTTGTTTTAGGGATAGTTTGTGCCCTAACGTAAAAGCCACCGCTTATGCTTTTTGGCTAGGATTTTTATTATTTTCAAGCATAAACTAATATGCCCATGGGTGAAACAAGGAGAAGGAATGATGTGTCAACTAGGTGGAGGAGGACATTTAATATTTTTCTATGTGTATTGAGATGGTAAAAAATGGAGTGCTAGATTTTTGGTGCAGTTGAGGGTTGTTTGTAAGCACATGGGGGGTATCTAGGGGTTGTTTGAGTCAATTTAGGGAGAGTTATCAAAATTTTGAGATGTTATCATGTTTGACTAAGTCATTTTTGACTTTTTCACACCTTTGGAGCACTTTTGGATGAGATCTAGGGGGTAGATTCTAGGGATATTTGTTGAATCCACCCCCAATTAGTTTCTCGTTCCTATTTGCTTGGATTTTTGGAGGGAGAGGATAGTTGGTCCATATAGTAATCTTTTGAACTAATTTTTACTTATTTCCTAATTATGCAGATCATAGACTTAGTGAGTTTCAAGAAAATCCTTTGTCATCCTAGCATACTTCTTGTAATTCATGTTTTATGATATATACATATACTACCTTGGTAACTATTTGACAATGTCATTTACCTTCTTCCTTTTGGAGTTTTGATGTATTTGATGATTGATCAAATTTTTAGTGAAGCTTGTTTATTTCCTTTCAATTTTGTCTCATATTTTCTCATTTTTCTACAAGTGTAGCATGTAGGTTGCAAGTTGTGCTTTAAAATGGACATGAGTTCTTGTTAGGACCCAGAAGGCAATTGAGAGGGTGGGGTGAATTAGTTATCAATGAATTTCAACCTAATTATAACTTAATCAAACTTTGATACTTAATACCGGTAAACAAAACTTAATGTCGATTAACAGATTAATAGTTAATATCAATACCAGTGAAACATAATGCATGAAACAGAAAGAGAAACAACATACACAACACATAACACAGATATTTAAATGTGTAAACCTTGTAAGGGAAAAAACCACGGTGAGAAACCCTACCCACAATTAGATGATACTACTGTAGCTAGTATGTGTATACAAATGCAGTCTATACATGCAGAAAGGTCAACTGCCTAGAGCACATTGCTCAAATGGGAGTCACAATGACTATAGTAGGAAGGTTAAATCCTAGAATAATTTACTGCTCAAAATAACATCCCCAATGCTAGATTCAGTACCAGTTAAGCTCTGATAGTCACCTTCAAACCTTCCTTGAACCTTCTCTATGGTCTTCTCATATGATCTTCACTATTTGCACATACCATGTTACAATAACATAACCTTACATACCATATCCTATATCCTAAATCTCATCAATTTAGATCTTACATATATACAAAACCTAAGACCACATGTGTAGGTCAGCTCACTAAGAATATTACAATAAAATCAATTACAAACACGTCTAGATGTGATGCATCATGTCGGTTCAATACATTTACAATAATATCCAATCAATAAATCATCTCCATAACATGTCGTGCTAATCTACAATAGATAACCCGTATCGGTTCATAACCTATACCAATTTGCTAGTAACAACAAATATGTCAACCCGATTAGACCATTAACCAAAATATCAATACCAATTATCCAAACCATGTCTTTGACATAATCAAGTGATCTCCAGATGATAACAATTCATCCTCAACTATACTGGTGAATAATATAACTTGCTAGTGAACAATATATTGGTGACTGTGCATAAGTCACTGAACCTGTTAGTGAACACAATGTGTCGGTTAAACATAACCAAAGATCTCCAGAAGGATAAGTGTTGACATCAATGACAAAACTAATGCAATAGATCCATAATAACAACAATCTCCCCCTTTGGCATTGATGGCAACATTAGATGGAAAAACATCTAAGTGCTAAAATAGAATGCCAAAAACCTAAAACCAACAATCTCCAGAATAGATTAATACCAGAAATCAAGATCAAAATGTAGAGAGTATATATGTCCCCCTCTCCCTCAATTAATAATCTCTCCCCCTAGGATAATGTTTCCTAAATACAAAGTTTTTCCATAGATATCTCTCCCCCTTTGACATCAAATCCCAAAGCAATAAAAATACCAGAACACACAACCAACTAATACAACCAATTAATATAACCATCTACTCCCCCTGAGAAGTAGCTCTCCTCCATCAAATCTGGAAAAAGATTTCTCTATTATTTTCTATCAGTTTGATGCTAATCTTCAACTGTCTAAGTCTCTAGTGGTGAGGGTATTACCCAAGCTACTCTCTGAGATATTCAAAAGTTTCCTTAGGTAAAGGTTTAGTAAAGATATCTGCAATCTTCTCTTTAGTATTCACATAAACCAATCTTACTTCTTTTGCTTCAACATTCTCTTTTAGAAAGTTATATTTGATAGAAACATGTTTAGTCTTAGAGTGAAATACCAGATTCTTTGATATATCAATTGTTGTTGATTTATCACAATAAATGATTACAGGTTCTTTGCATTTTACCTTTATGTCCTTCAATAATTGCTTAATCCATAATACCTGAGTACAATTAGTTGTTGCTGCAACATATTTTGATTTTGTTGTTGATAATGATGTACAAATCTACTTCTTGCTTAACTATGAAATCAATCTACTACCAAGAAAGAATGCTCCACCAATGATGCTCTTTCTGTCATCTACATCTCCTACCCAATTTTCATCGGTGTATGCACATAAATCAAAATTTTCATCTTTAGGATACTATAAATGAAGATTTGTTGTGCCTTGTAGATACCAGAAAATCCTTTTTATTGCTGATTTCTTTAGGATTACTCTGAAATCTTGAAACAATACATACTCCATTCAATATATCAGGTCTTTTTTGTGTCAAATATAGTAAGCCTCCAATCATAGATTTGTATCTTCTTGGATTAACAAGAGCTGAATCATCCTTTAATGTCAATTTATCAGTTGTAGTCATAGGACTACTTACTGGTTTGGAGTTTTTCATACCAAAGTTCTTCAATAGTTCCTTCAACTATTTTATTTAACATATGAATACACCTTTATCAGTTTGTGAAATCTACAATCCTAAAAAGAGTTTTATCTGCCCAATCATAAACATTTCAAATTCTTCTTGCATCTTGTTAGCAAAGTCTTTACACAATCCATCTTCTCCTCCAAAAATGATATCATCAACAAAAACTTCAATAACCAAGATGCCATCATTAGTCACTCTAAAAATATAAGTTCTTGTCTGCATTACCTTTAGTGTAACCAAGCTTCAAAATATATTTGTCCAATCTAGCATACCAATCTCTAGGAGCTTGCTTCAATCCATACAATGCTTTCCTTAATCTTCAAACCATATCCTTATCATTTTTCAATAAAAATCCATCAGCTTGTTCAATGAGAACTTCCTCTTCAAGATCACTATTCAGAAATGCACATTTTACATCGATCTGATATACTTTGTTGTTCTTTTGAGCTGCAAATGTAAGAAATAATCTGACTGCCTCAATTCTAGCTACCGGTGAAAAGGTTTCATTATAATCAATTACCTCTTTCTATGAATATCCTTTACACACTAATCTTGCTTTGTTCCTGATTACCTTACCAACTTCATTAAGTTTATTTTTGAATACCCATTTAGTTCAAATTACGTTTTTGTCTTTAGGTCGAGGAACTAATGTCCATGTATTGTTCTTTTCAATTTGTTCTAGTTCATCTCCCATTGCTTTAATCCAATGTTCATCTTGACAAGCATCAATAATAGATGCCAATTCAATTTAAGAAATTAAGCATAACTCTTAAATTGCCAGTCTTCCTCTTGTCATAACAACTTGATACTTGTTCCCAATTATCTGATTTTCTAAGTGATTTAGTGTTACATACCTGGGTTTATTCACATGCTGCTATTCTTTAGTTGCTCTGGAATTCCCTGATGATGCCGGTGTGACTAGATCCACACTTTGTACTGGTGCACTCTGTATAGGTTTATTTATTATCATCTCAACTACTGGTTCAAAATTTGTAGACCTTGAATTTCCCCTAAATTGTTCATCTATCTTCAGATTAGCACTCTCAATGATTTTTTGCAATCTTTTATTAAAACATCTATATGCCTTCCTCTTAGATGAATAACGAAGAAATATTCCTTCATTACTTCTAGGTTCAAATTTACTAATATACTCATCTCTCTTAATATAGCATTTGCTTCCAAAAATTTTGAAGTATTTAAGAGTGGGAATATTACCAAACCATAGTTCATAAGGGGTCTTACCGGTTTCACCTTTGATGTGAACTCTGTTAAAAGTGAAAATCATTGTATTCACCACTTCTCTCCAATATACATGAGGTATATTTGCTTCCAATATCATGCTTCTAGCTGCTTCAAGAATAGTTTTGTTTTTCCTTTCCACAATTCCATTTTGCTGAGGTTTCCGGGGTGCTGATAGTTGTCTTTTGATTCCATTTACTTCATAGAATGTATTAAATTCCTTAGATATAAATTCAACTCCTTGATCAGATCTTAAACATTTCATTTTCTTACCGGTTTCATTCTCTATCATTGCCTTGAATAGTTTGAACTTTCCAAAAGCTTCTAATTTATCCCTAAGAAAAGTAACCCAACACATTCTAGAATAATCATCAATAATTAGCATAAAGTATCTATCTCCTTGTAGACTTCTTGTTCTTGCCAGGCCACATAAGTCAGTACATGAATTAAATCAAGAACATTTTTGGATTTCTCAGAAATACTCTTAAAAGTTGTTCTAACTTTCTTTCCCATTTGACATTCCTTACATATCAGATTATGAGGTTTCACAATCTTAGGTAAATCCCTTACTGCCTTAGTTCAACTGATCTTTACAATGGAATCAAAATTTACATGACAAAGTCTCTTATACCATAACCAACTTTTATCAATATGTGCAATCAAGCATGTCTTATCACTGTTGTTCAAATGAAAGATATTACATTTAGTCTGATTAGCCATTGCAATCTCCAATCTAGTTCTGTTCATTATTTTGCATTTACCATTCTTGAACTGTAACTGAAATCCCTTTTCAACTAACTGACCAACTCAAAATATTATGCTTCAAACCTTCAACATAATAAACATTGTAGTATTGTTCTTACCATCCAAAGATATAGTGCCTTTTCCTTTGATCAAACAAGCTTTATCATTGCCAAATCTTACTAGACCTCCACTATATTCCTGAAAAGATAAGAATTTACTTTTATCACCAATCATATGATGTGAACATCTAGAAACTATGATCCATTCATCCTTTTTTTCAATTCTAGCTACTAGGGCCTGCTCTACTAGTGGAATAGTAGGTGCCGGTTGATCTTCTTTTATTGCAAAGAAAGCCCATCCATTGTCTGTCATTTTTTTATCAAAATCATCAGTAACTCAATCATCATAGTGACAAGATTTATCTCTATTCTTCTTAAATATGTATCTTAGTGACAAGATTTATCTCTATTCTTCTTAAATATGTATCTCTGATATTCAGAGTCTGGCTTATATGTTCTTTTTGCTTCCTCTCTCAATCTTTCATGTCTGTCACGACATCTAGATTCCATATGACCAACTTTATTGCAATTAAAACATTTAAATGGTGCTTTACTTTCATACTTACTTCCAACTAGACCTTTAGGTATTTTCCTTACAAATAGTGCTTCAAGTTCTTCCAGTTCTTCATTTTCCTTTCTGATATCTTCAAGTTCTCTTGCATAAAGTGCTTTTCAATCAGGTTTGTCAGATGATGATGATGATGTTGTAGATGATGATTCTTTGAAGGCTAAATCTATCTTAATTGTAGCAACAAGACCAAATTCCTCAAGCTCAAATGCTGAAAGTTTTCCAACCAAGGTATCTCTAGATACTGATGTATTAGGCATTGTTCTCAACTCATTAATAGTAGTTACTTTCATTTTGTATGCTGGTAGCAATTCTCTTATAGCTTCAGAAACAATTTAATCTTCACTTAAGGATCCTTCACAACATTGTATTCCTAAAACAATTTCATTAACTCTTTCTATAAAAGCAGAAATTCTTTCATCTTCTTCCATTTTTAAATTTTCATACCTAACCCACAAACATTCCAGTTTTGCAATTTTGGCAGTGGTATCTCCTTCATTAAATGTCTCCAATTTATCCCAAATAGCTTTAGTAGTAGATCGATATGATAATCCCATGATTTGTTGATTTGGTAATGCACTCAAAAGGGCTTCTCTTGCTTCGCAATCATTTTCTTGATCTTTACCCAATGTTGGTGGATTAGGTTGATTCAATGTAGGACCAACATAGCCATTCTTTGTAACTTCCCATATGTCTCTTCCAATGAAATTCAGATGTATGTCCACTTTCATCTTCCATATACCATAGTTAGTTCCATCAAGTTTTAGACTATCCTTCTTGAAAATGTTAGTTGCCATAGGATCTCCTCAAGCTGTTGGGCTTCTTCAAAAAGAGGACTTGCTTTGATACCAATTGTTAGGACCCAAAAGGAAACTGAGAGGGGGTGGTGAATTAGTTGTTTAATGAATTTCAACCCAATTATAACTTAATCAAACTTTGATACTTAATACCGATAAACCAAACTTAATGTTGGTTAACAGATTAATAGTTAATACCAATACCGGTGAAACTTAATGCATGAAACAGAAAGAGAAACAACATCCACAACACATAACACATAGATTTTAATGTGGAAACCCTGTAAGGGGAAAAACCACAGTCGGAAACCTTACCCACAATCAGATGATACTACTACAGATAGTATGTGTATACAAATGGGGTTTGTACATGCAGAAAGGCCAACTGCCTAGATCACACTACTCAAATGGGAGTCACAATGACTACACTAGGATGGTTAAATCCTAGAATAATGTACTTCTCAAAATAGCATCTCCAATGCTAGATTTAGTACCGGTTAAGCTCTGATAGTTACCTTCAAACCTTCCTTGAACCTTCTTTATGGTCTGCTCATATGATCTTCAATATTTGCATATACAATGTTACAATACCATAACCTTACATACCATATCCCATATCCTATATCTCATCAATTGAGATCTAACATATATACAAAACCTAAGACCAAATATGTAGGTCAGCTCAATACAAATATTACAATAAAATAAATTACAAACAAGTCTAGATGTGATGTATCGTGTCGGCCCAATAAATTTACAACAATATCCAATCAATAAATCATCTACATAAGGTGTTGTGCTGATCTACAATAGATAACACATACTAGTTCATAACCTAGACCAATTTTCTAGTAACAACAAATATGTCAACCCGATTAGACCATTAACCAAAATATCAAAACCAAATATCCAAACCATGTTTTTGACATAATCAAGTGATCTCCAAATGATAACAAGTCATCCTCAGTGCCAGTGAACAATATAACCTACTCGTGAACAATATATCGGTGACTGTGCATAAGTCACTGAACCTGCCAGTGAATACAATGTGTTGGTTCAACATAACCAAAAATCTCCTGAAGGATAAGTGTTGACATCAATGAAAAAAATAATGCAACACATCCATAATACCAATAGTTCTTACATGTGAAGTTATACCTTCCATTTTGGAACAAGTGTTTTGACAAGCCTTCTTGTGAAACATTTTTTCATATTCCTATTAAAATTTAGTTGTGTAGGCTTTATCTCTGTCAAATTATAGTGCCTAAGTGTTACATTTATCTAGTTGTGATAAGTTTTAAAGTTGGTGAATCACTAGGTTGGTTTTTGAGTTTCAGTTTATATGAGTTTTCATCCCTTTGCAATTTATTCTTCCTCCCTTTTCTCTACAAGATTAGTAGTTTAGTGATTTCAACTTAGGAAGTCTACCTTGTCTTTAGGTTTATTCCAAGTATAGGTCACCCACAAATTTGGAGTAATCCCATGTTTCTCAAGTTTATCTGATTTCTGTTGTAACTCAGATTAGGTGCAAAATTTAGAGATAATAGTCGGCTTGCTCAATAGTAGTATTAGATCTAGGTTCTCTTTCAACCTAGCAGTTTTCCCATTAACTAGGATAGTAGCATAGGATAAATCTATTTGAACATTTCCCCCAACCACTGATGTCTATTATCTTGACAAAAGCATACCATAATTTGGGGGGACATCTACAACTGTCACATCCACTTTGTAATCAACTTCTGGGAAATTTGCTATCTTGAATTCTAAATTTTTAAGGATGCCTATCAGAAGAAAAGATCTATTATCCATTGTATAACACTTCCCATAGTTGCAATCAACATTAAGCCCAAGTTCCCTCATGACCCCCACAAGCAAGATATTAATGGAAACCCTAGAATCAATCATACAATTTTTTACATGCCTACCATTTACTATCAAAGTCATATAAAAGGGATCCACTTGTGAAGGGACTTTAGTGATAGTAATCCCAAGATAAACCTCAGGGTCTTGCATTGTTTTAGAGTGTTCCTCTTGTGTACAATTAATCACATCTTCGAATACAACACCGTTATGCAAAATAGCCTTGGGCATACTAGGAACTCCACTTATTAAAGCTAAAGCGTTATTCCTATGCTCAAAGATCTTTATCATTTCTAACAAAGGAACATAGATTTTTATTTGAGACAATGTTTGCATCATATCAAAAGGTGTTGTAGAAGTACCTGGATTAACCTCCTTTTGAACTGTTACTTTTGGTTTCTTTTCCTTCTCAGCCACAATTACTTTCGGGGGAATTTTGATTGTGACCTCCTTCTCAGTCTTCTTGAATTTTGTGCTCCCTTTTGGAACATACTGCTAGGTAGGGATGGTGTTTACCACCTTGTTGTTTTCTTCTATAGATGGTTGAGTTGTATGTTACTTTAGTTCTGGTTTCTTATCCTTTATGAACATTCCACCGGGTTTTCCTTGGTTGGGCAAAGCAACCCAGGGTCCTAAATTGTACCCACTCTTAATCTAAATAACAGTAGCCATGGTAATTCTTTTGATTTCTTCTTGAGTGGGTCTTCACAAACTAATATTTTTAGGCTGATCGTTAGAGACATTGACCCTATGTTCTTCCTTGTTTCTTCACCAGAAAACACTTCTTGATGATGGCTGCTATTCCACAATCTCTAAACATCTACATCTATTTCTACTTCATTTTCTTTAGAGGTTGATCACTTAGAATCATTGTCATCTTGAAAGGAAAACATATTCACCATGTGATTAGTGAATCCATCTTCCTTGCAGCTAGCATAGACATCTTCATCCTCTTCCATGGCCTTTGCTATTGCACATTGTCCTTGTGTATGTGGCAGATTACATGCCATACACCATGGACTATCTTCCAGAAGATGAGAACTTAGCCTTTTTAATGGATTAGGTATTTCTTTATTTGTAGGCCTTTGGTTACCAACATCAGGCTACCCATCTTTCCAATTTGTGTTTTAGTGCATATCATGTAGCTTAGGTCTATCATGCATTTGAAAGTTAGGCATATCATGCGATATGCCTTTCTCATTTTTTGCCACTTTATAACTCAAATCCTTTAAGGCACTCATGACCTTATCTAACTTATCCTCCTCTTTAGGAACTTTGTTGTGATATCCTTTGGGATTTGGCAAAATCCTAACATCATCTCTTTTTTGATGTTTTTCCTGAGGCTTTTCTATTATTTTCCAAGGTTTGAGAAATTTTAAAAGCAACTGCCAAAGTTGGGGGTTACTTGATCTCAACTCATACACTATATTAAGATTAAAAGCATCAAAATAGAAAACCAAGTTCATATTATCAATTGGCTTTAGACTAAGAGGAATTTTTGTTGAGTATTGTGATGAATCTATTATTGAAAAAAGAAACATCCTCATTTTGATTTTTTTTTATGCTAGTTAACTCAAGCAAAGAAAATTGAGGATCTGAATGATCACCATACAGATCTCTAAAAATTCTTTTAAATTCTTGAAATGATCTAATAGATAAATCGGGCAAACACTTATACCATTCCCTAGCATGATCAATTAAAGATTGCATAAAATTTTTCATGAAAACATCTTCACCTTTAACTTAAAAGTTATCCATTATGTTTTGGAATGTTCTAAGATGATCTTCCCCTGAGATTGCATTATTTATTAGGGAGTGTATCTCTTAATTCATTGCTTACTAGATTTGGGAAACCTATTATCCCAATTATATCAATCTATCTATATCTATGTAGTTGCATTGGTCTCCTAGAAAACTAGTTTTGCATTTGTTGTTGGTGGGTGTTTCCTTGATTAGGGACTTGATGTTGTTGTTGTGGTTGTTGTAGGGGTATCTGATATTGTTGTTGATATTGTCCTACCATTTGTTGCTAAAATTGCAAGAATTACAAATACTGTTGGTAAGTGTTGTTTCCTCCTATCTAGATATTGTTTTGATATATTGGTGGGGGAGGATACTGTAAGACAAAAGGAAACTGTGGAGGTGGTGGGCCGAAAAACTGGCCTGATGTGTTGTATTGATCTTTTGCACCATAATGATACTATTGAGCCTCGTGTTGTTGACTAGTACTTACCTGACTGGTGCTTCTATTTTAGATATTAGCAAGAGGAACACTCATGCTTGCAAGGACAAAAGAAAAATTAGGCTTTCCAGTTGTCCATGCCTATGACACTGTCACAATACTGGCTATAATACTAGAAAAAATTTCTTGGTTAGAAGCCTGGGTAGCAGTTGTTGCATGTGTTGAAACAATACTTACAATAGGGGTCTGAGCAATAATACTTGTGGTAGCAGGGGCTAAGACATTAATAGCATTCACATGGGAATACACAGATGCAAAAGTGACCAAAGGGTAGGTAAAAGTACTAGGGACACTAGATGTCTTACCAAACATTCCATGGGTAGGGATTTGCATCGACTACTGAATGGCCAAATTTAACATTTCTTGCACCATCATGTCTCGTTCTTTTCTTACATGTTTCAACTATCTCTGCAACTCTTATGTTGATCCTCCAGTTGTATTACCCAAGGTAAAGCATACATTGGACTCAGTGAACTGAGTTTAAAAAAGATTTTATGCTGAAGGAAAACTCATAGACACATGGGTAGCCATAGTGTACTCTGGAACAATATTACTTTGTACATTAGCTAACTAATCAGCATACCTAGACTCAAACTCTATTTGTAATGTAACCCTTTCAAAGTCTGTGTATAACTTGTCATTAGCATCTAGTCCTAAGTAGGCCCTTCATAGTAGGGATTTTATAGATTTTTATCCATATTAGGGAATGTGTAACTAATAAAAAGATTGTCTTTTGGCAAGGATTCCTCACTACTTGTATCTTATATTTTGTATGCGGATCTATATGGGTTACTCTAATTACCCTCTAAAATACCCTTCCCTCTTAAATCAATATGCAATTGATTCTATTCCTCTATTCTAACAACAGGAGTATTAATCAATTTTTGAGGAAAAGTGTTTTGAGGAATACCTTTGTTCTTGACAGTACACCTTTTGCTTGTTGTAGACTTCATGCCCTCTCTGCTCTGTTGATCAGCTTCATTATCTAAGCTAAACTCGGTGTCTGATGCATTATGTCTTGCAATGTGTTCACTCCTACTTGTATCAGTGTTTGTAACCTTCTTGCTGCTCATGTGAGCCTCAGAACCTATGAACTAGTTTTATTTATTTTTAGAGTCGCCAACCAAGATGGGAATATATTTTTCTTTAGTAATGTTGGATTTTGGACAAGGACTAATGGGGGTAAAATATTCTTTTGACACAATCTTGACTTTTCTTTCCTAGTAGATTCGCCAATCTATTGGTTCTCAAATCAACAGGTCCTATATCCTATAGGAATTGCCACTAACTCATAAATAGACTTAGGATTGGTTTTGGCCAACAAACAAGATTCAGCACAGGTTGCAATCTTCTACTCTTTAGGCTCTATAGGACCTAGGTGGGTATCCCTGTTGCAATGTTTCATGATATTTTAACTTTACATGGACAAACATTGTAGGATTTAGTATATGCTTTCAATGAGATTATACCAAGGAAAAGTAAGATATACTATGAATTCTAGCTTGAACTGTAGTTTGTACTAGTTTGCCTTCCTTGAAAACTAATTCTAATCTATTCTACTCCTAATGTAAAAGAAATAAGAACGTTGAATGATCCTAAACTCCAGAAAAGTATGACCAGTGCCTATTAAAGGGAGATACAAAGTCAAATAACAGGTCTAAAGACATTCAATATCATGATATCAACATTAGAATCCAATACTAAGCACTCAAGAATTCCTTAAAATGCTCAGACTGAGAATATATTCATTAACTTCCTCACAAAACCTCTCAAACAAATGTTACAACATTCAAGACATAATTTAATTCATTTACTTGAAATGAAACCTATCAAGACATGCACATTCTCCACTAGAGAAGACAAAGTGAACATGTTATTAACATAACAATTCATATAACACCATACAACAAATTTGCGCAAGAAAAATAAAAATTCTCTTTATTGATTTTCATTATAAAATGATACATCCATGATAAATTGATGTGCTAAAAATCTGTAAGAAACTATTTATCAATATATCGCTTCAGAGGTATCCTAGTACATACTAAAAGAAGAAATTTTAGAAACGTTCTTTTTGCCCCTCAATTCCCTTTTATAATACAAGGGAGAAAAACAAGCTTACAGACAAGAAGACACATGTCAAAATTACAATTCATTAAAATTTCCCATATATCCTATTCTCATCCTTGTCAACATGCATGCAATATTCCTAGGTTCATTAAATGCAGGGAGCTGGGAAGTCACCATCCTGGAAGCTTTGGACTGCAGGTCTATAAAATATGTCTCTTCATTGGTACCTTGACACATGCTTCTATCAAGATCTGAAGTACATATTAGCACTTGGCAGTATGTAACCTAGAGAATGGTCCTTGATGATTGAAAGTTTTTGTCAGTCTTCCTCAAAATTAACAACCTGCACAAAAAATCTAGTCAACAAAAAGAAAGATTGTGGCTAGTCTTCTTCCTTAGGCTACTCCTCCTCCAAGGAGTAGTACCTTTCATGCAATGCTTCTATTTCATCTGTTGACCAAGAAAAATCCCTCAATCCTTGCAATTTTCTTATTGCCTCCTTTGTTTTATGGGCGTGTACAACTGCAACTCCCAAGGCAAATCTATGCTACATTTGATCTACCTCCATGATCTTATCAATAATATTAAAAGAGGGTCCCCTTGGTATGGATCAGTTGCCAAGGATGTCACAAGTGCATTAATTTCATCTTGGAAGCCTTGCCTCCATTCTTCTTGGCTCTTGATCTGTCCATCATTTGTTAAAATTTTGGGGACCTGCCACTTTTTAAGCCCCTGGAAAGAGTTGATCATTCCCAACACTGATTTCTTGTCTTCTTCTATGTTGGACAACTCCTTAGTTAGTAAATTATAATTTTGCCAAGTGACCCCAACAATTTGGGGTGGTTGGGCAACATTTTTTACTGCTAGCATGAGCTCTTTCAACTGTTGACCCTTTGGTAGCCAAGTGAATCTTATTGGCTGAAAAATGAAATAATTTCATCCAACTGACTTAGAAGTTGAGATATCAAAGAATACAAAGTATGAAATTCATCCAATTTATCAATAATCTCATTTGAAATCCTCAAAATTGAATCTCTCTTGATTTCAAAATAATTATATTCAACTTCATCCTTAACCCTTTGTAATTCTTTATTCATTCTTTCTAATTCTTCAAGTCTAATTCCTCCTAAAGAATTTGCAGTCACCCTCTTTATTTTCTCCTTCAATGTGAAATTTTCAATGAAGAACTTGTTGTAATTTGCATTCATAGCCACATGGATGTCTTTTAATCTTAAGTGCTTTTTCTTAAGGTCATCCATTGCTAATTGAGCAAACTGGACTGCATGTGAGGTGATTGCTATGGCCTTTGATGCACTGGTGTCTTCAAGGGTCCTAATTACTTCATCCCCTATCCTTTTCTATGCAACTTGCTAAACTAGAAGCTTTTGGACATTTGGGGCCCTTGACCATAGAGAAAAGGCCTTTAGGCCTATACTCACCCCAGACCCATGATCATCAAACTCTTTTGCAAAATTTAGGTTTTTTTGCCACATAATCTGATCGAACAAATAGATTTTCTCAAAGTCCCAGCTCAGGACAAGAAGCATGCCGCTATTTCTAACCATATCCCTACCTTCCTCAAGGGTGCATTTAAAGCTATTCCTATAAAAAATTTGGAACTCCTCATCAGATCGGTCCTTCATTTTTTCCCTAAGCCAAAAAGATTTGAACTCGGGAGAGTTCACAAAACTATCATTTGCTACAAATATTTTTGAGGCAATGATCCTTTCATCATCCCCCTCTTCAACAAGGATTTTAATGGGGATAATGGTTCTATCTGCGTCATTCAGGACCTTAGCAACCTCATCTTCATGGAATATTTCTTGAGGGGGAGAAGGGAGTGGTACACTTGTATCAAAATCCACCTGGACATCTACAAAATTATACATTTTTGTCTTTCCCTTTTCCTCTCTCTTGACTTGTTCAATTGCTTGCCCAAAAGTGCTAGGAGATGTCTTCTCAATTGTCACTATATGCCCCTTCACCTTGTATAATGTAGGGGTAGGATCTATAAGCCTTGTCTCAATTTTAACCCCTTTTTCCTTGGCATCCCTTCTTTATATTTCCATTTTTATTATATCATCTGCCTTTCTAATCATGAAAGACATCCTGAAAAAATCAGTTTGGAACTCCATGTAAAAACCTTCAAAATTGGGATCCTCCTGTCTCCTTTCTTGCTCAAACCTCTTCATGAGCTCCCATTTCTTCTTGTGTTACTCTACTTCCGTAGAGTGAACATTCCTTATCAAATCTTCCCATTCATCAAAATAATGAAAACAACCCTTCTCTTTTAGCTTGTATACTCTAAGGTCATTTATACATCCTTCAGGGTCAAAATGTCAACCTTGGGCAACCTTCAACCTATAACTCTTTACTAGGAAATCTTGCACCTTTTTCAAGGTGTCACATCCTATAGAGAATTCTTCAAATTTTATCACCCTAGGGAGGATTCTCCCTTTCTTATCCGTTGAAACTTGTATCCTCTCCATCCACATTAGTTGTCAAATTAATTAAATGAATGCTAGCCTAGGAGAGATAAAAAGTGGCAAAACATGGGGTGCTTGTTCACACTCGTATACCCTGATAATAGTATAGTTGCCATAAAAGAATAAGTCCCCAAAAATATGGATGAAAGCTCCATCTAGATACACCACTCCTTACCCCCTACAACTCCTTATCCTCAAAATTTTGACAATATTCTTTGGCAGCCTGGGAAGGGTCACTCCAAGCCTTGACAATACCTTCATGACAAAGTGATCAAAGAAGACAGAGTAATTTCAAAACCTAGATCATTTGTCCCACACATGATTCCATCTTTATACTGGCCATGGAAGAACCGTGTGTGGATCATTTATCCTTATTTTCAACTTTGGACCTCAATAAGCCCTATTCTGATAAAGAATCATATGACACAACAAAGAATAGTGTCTAAACTCCAGCTTCTCTTTTTAATTCCTTGTTGCCATTAACCCTTCATGAATATTATCATGGATAATAGCTACGAAATCATACAACTCATTTATTGTGGGGTGCTAGATATTAATGGCAATCATCATGAAATCTATGGGCATTTGAGTTAGCCCGTAGTATACCCCAAGCACCTAGCCTAATGCATAGTAGGTTCTAATAAAATAGGGCTCAAAGAACTCTAATCTGAAGGGCTCCTTCTTTGATGGCAGGACATAGTTCTATGAATTATTGTAAAGATTATTCAGAAAGTCAGGAATGGATTCCTTTCTATACATGTCCTTTTTATATTGGTAATTCCTTTCCAGATTACTTCTATTGATTTCTTTTTAAGGGAAGAACTGTCTACACCAAAACATTCTACAATAGCTCCATGTGAAATTTTCAAAAGGACATAGCCATCTTATGATCTTATAGTCCTACTTGGGGGGTCATAGGGAACAACTAGCTCTCTTATCAACATTACTTCTACAAAGACATTCGGTACCACTAGCTTCCGCAAGTTTATTGTCCAAGGATTTGACACTGGGATAGGTTTATCCTTATTGCCATAAAAGGAGTTAAATATATCCCACCCCCTCTCATTTTTAATTGCATATCTGCATCCTCCCTCTTTGTCATGGAAGGCAATTCTGATATTGTCATTCATACAAGACCCCTCAAATAACTCTAATAGGTCCTGGTGGAGGCTTCTTGTGTGTCTAGCTAGTCTTTTTGCAACCTCTTCTAACATCCTTTCAACTTCATGTTGTAATTCTTCTTCTATCATCTCAAGAGAGAGAGGGGTAGTTGGCATTGTTTTTGGTTCCTCTGCCTAAGCTGATGACTCCCCTTTAGATATTTTTCTAGGTGTCTTGGGAGCTTTGGAAGCTGGTTCTTTTGTAGGAGCAGTTTCCCTCACTTCTTGTTTTGCAGGAGGAGTTTCTCTCTTTGTAGGAGTAGTTTCCCTCTTTGTAGTAGTAGTTTCCCTATTTGTAGGATAAATTTCCCTCCTGTTTAGCAGGGTTGTCCCTCTGTGGGGCTTTCTCTTGAGGAATTGGGGTTTCCTCAGCGGTGGGTTTTTAGTAGCAAGGGAATTTTCCATAGGAGGATGAGTATAAGAGGTAGATGTTTCAGTGGACAATTTATGTGCAACCCTTCTCCTCTTTTGAATTGGTTTCCTGGCTTTAGGGGGAGGGGCAGGCTCATCGGAAGACTCACTATCAGAGATAATGCTGACAACCTTTTAAACTGTCTTCTTTTTTCTCTTTGTGGATTTTTCTTTACAAGGAAAACTTGCTTCTGCTTCTTTAGACATTTACGGGACAAATTGATGACTAAGTTCAGTAGCAAGAATGTTTACAATTATTGGCACAGGTTAAATTACATCAAGTTGAATGACATGGGTAATTTCTAGCATTACAGAGCTAGTGCTAGCTTTAGGGGTACTCTGAACAGTGGGTGTAGTATGAGAGGCCATTTTAATTTTTTAAAAATGAAGGAGAGCCTAGAAAATTAAACACAAATGCGAACCCTATAGACTCTAGGGAACACACACAAAATCTATGCGTATTACAACTACAACAACCTAGCAAATGCACAAGGATGGTGGAAAATTTGACTTACTAGTCTTTTTGCTAGGCTGAATTTGCTAGATGGCATGTTGCTTTGCTGAAATTCACTTTCCTTCTCACTCAGAGACACTCTAGAATTTCTTCAGATGCAAGCTATGAGAGAAAATCGATGAATTTCTCTTTTATGGTGATGCCATTAATTCATTCATGTTGGATAGACTAAATTGTTGGCGCCTATTGGTATTCCAATTACAATGAGAGATTGTTTGCATTTCAATAAGGATATTGAGAAGGTTGTTGATGATTATGGATATAACTAATTAAGAATGTTTACTATCTTAATAATATTATTTTGTCATTGATGTCAAGAAATTGATTTTCTGACTTAGTATGATGTTGTCATATCTTAAGAAGTATGATTTGATGAGTATAAAGATGACAATAAGTGACACACAAAGAATGTGAAGAACAAGGGGAGAAATAAGTTATTCAATGGGCAACTATTACCGAGTTAGACAATGATGAGATCATGTTGTTTAGATTGTTTTGACATCCTAGATATGTTGTTGATTATAAGGTTAATACTATACTATGTTACCGAGAAAAGAACCTAGTTGATAAACCCTAAGGAACCTAGTCGGTAAACCCTAACGTTATCGATATTGGTTAATGAAGGTGGAATGTCTACTGAGTGAAGTTTAGTATTCACTGAGTAATAACCAAGCTATAACAGAATGTATTGGATGAATACAAGCATTATTTAATGAAGGATGCTGATGAGCTGGAGTTGATTAGATGATTGGCATGTCGTGCATGAAGTTTGTTAAGGATCTACAGCAATGAAAATACAAGAGGAAGATCTACAACACAGATTGAACTGCAATTACCTAGCACAAGTTCCAAGGAAGGAATGCAAGTTCCAAGGAGAGGTAAAATGTTTTTTAGATCGAAGGATACATTGAAACTAGTCAAGTTTGAAGATGTGATGGCTATGATTGATCATGGGAAATGTGATCAAGGAGATTAAGCGGTTAGCATATTGTTTATAAATAATGAACTATTGATAAACATTGTATGTGGGCAAGCGTAAGCATAGGGATGCTACATAGTGATTATCGAGCACAAAAGCTTGAAGATCTGTTTGAATAACAGAGTAGGGAGCCCAAGAAAGGGACAAGATAAGTCCTATGACTAGACAGTGTTGAGCAAATAAGAATCTGCTTTAACAGTTCAGATGTAAAGTTGCAGATATATTTTATTACTGTTGTTTATTTTGTAAGTGACATAAAATATCTTAACCGAGTGGACTTAACAGTCTTATTTGTAAATATCCTCTAGCAAGGTGACATTTTTATTGAGTGTTTGAAATCCTTTGACAAGGTCACTTCTAACAAAGTGAAGATCCTAACAGATCTGAGAGAAATCCCTTAACCGGGTCACATCTAGCAATGTGTTTGTAATCTTTAATAGGATTTGCTTTTAAGCGAGCATAATCTAGAAGAGTATATTTCTTAGTGGGTTCAAAATCCCACAGTGGTTTTTCCCTATTTGGGTTTCCATGTTAAATTTGGTGTTATGTGTGTTATGATGATTATGTGTTTATGAGTTAGCATGCTTAGTAGTTTTTGGTTATACTAGCTGAAGTATAGTCTACCAAGGTTGAATTTGTTGAATATATTGATTATTAAGTTTGTATGATTCACCCCCCCCCTCTCATCTTATTTACTATTGGCATCATAACTTAACAACGCCAAGTTTGAATTTTATTCATTGATCATGATTTAAATGGTCAAGATTGTCCTTGACAACCTTTGAATGATGACATGTCATTTGTTACACTATCTTTGACCAACTCATATTTTTCAAAATTCATGTCGTTTGGAACCCTTTTTTAATTTTGTGCCATTCATCATGTCCGCAGGATAAGCCTTTCTCAGAGTTATCTCAATTTCCTTATCCTGAACCACCTTTTCTATCTTTACAACCTTTGGTGGATAAGGCTTCCATGCATTTACCTTTGTTTTTAATATCTCGTGGCACCTAGAAGCATTCCTTTCACCCTCCCAGGATAAGGCCTTGTCATCTTCCCCTTATCAACACTCTTTTATATTTATCTCACTATACATTTGTCAATGTTGTCTCCTCTCATGGGATAAGGCCTTTGTATACCCTTTGAGTATCCTATAATCTCATGTTGCTCATAACCCCTGTCTTCTCCGGCTTGAAGGCCCCCTTCCTTGACAATTGTGCATCGTGTAGGATAAGCTTCTTAATATTTTCCTCTCTTATCTTGAGATCTATTTCTTATCCCCATGGGAACATGCGAGATAAGAGATCCTATTGATCTTGCCTTGAAATCCTTATCCCACGACCATCACTAAGTAAAAGAAATCTCTTATGGGATAAAGTGTTTTGTATCTACCTTGTTACCTCTTATCCCATAGCACCTTTGCATCAACCCATGAACATTGTGCGATAAATTTACCCTATGACTCTAAGCTATTTCTTGCCCCATGGGCCCATCAAGGCACCTTAAAAATATCGCAGGATAAGACTCTCTTCTCTACTTCTGTATATTACCTTATCCCGCATGGACAAACTTCATAAAGATAACTACTAGTATATCTGTGAACACTCCTTATCTTGCACAAGCCTTTTGGTCATATGAAATGACCACGGGATAAAGATCCCTTTGTTATCTATGTCCTCTTCTTATCCTGCGGGGCTTCATCATGACTTCAAAAGTATTGCGAGGTAAGGCTTGTTCTTTGAGCTTTGCAAATCCCCGATCTCGCATGGTTGAGACCTTGCACTAAAAGGCCTATGAGACAACATTTTCTTTGTATTTCCTTTGACATGCTTATCCCAAACAACTATGAGACTAAAGTAGGCATTTTTTAGGTAAACCATTTTTGCACGTGGAGATTAGCCAAGGTTAAAGTGACCGTGCATGGGAATTTTCTTAGGTATGTTTTTTCTAAACACAAAATGGTAAATGAACAACAAAGGACCCTTTTGATGACAACTTAAAACCAGGTCACCAGTAGATATAAGTCAACTGTAGAATATAACATTGCTCGGGTAAACAAAGGAAAAAACATTAACAACTCTAAAATCCTTTGTAAGAACCCTAAACCCTCAACTCCAACACATAAGCAAGGGATAGATAAAGATTAATTTTTAAAATTTTCCAACAATATGTTATCTACATCCCCATATACTCCCACATAGTTTTACATTTTGATTTAGTACATATATTATCATCATATATATTTGAATATCAAGTGCCCACATAAAAATTAAGGTTTATTTGTCATCATCAATCTCATAGTGGAGAACCAGTCATACACCTTGGTAATTTACTTGATAAACTAATTTCATAGCATTGATATTCATAAACTACTAAAAAAAAACCCTTATTTTATGTCTACACTTTAATTTAAATTTTTGATACGACATTTGCATACACTAGTATATTAAAATACCTTGTTATTTTCATGAAGTGTTGTATGTAGGTTTTTTTGGTTATTTTTTATATCCCATTATTATTTCTACCATATGAATCAAAGGTATTGGTGCACTTACATTTGAATAATAATTTATTATAATTCCATTCCCTATACTAAATCCTTAACATAGAAAACCTATATGATGAGTGAAAAATATGTCATTTAGATGTAAACTTTAATTTAAAAGAATTAATACATATCAACCCTCATACCCTTGTCACATGCTATTTAATATTGAACCCCTATAATAATAAATATCTTAATTATAGGATGTATATTTATCTCAATTATAACATATGGATTCTGGTGATAAGTAGTGATTCGTCTATGAAGAGTTATGGTATTCCCAAATAGTGTCAGATAACCAAATTAGCAAACTTGTGTAAGATTGTATAATATCTACATGGCCTTTGTGTTACTATTATTTCCTTTTATATCTCCATTAGATTTAGGATAAACCAAGAACCCCCTAGATTATGAGTCTTTGACATAATGTAAGACTATGTGGTCTATAGAAATAAGATTTTGATCTTGGTAATATATAGGCATGATGAAATAAATTTTCTTTTATTGACACATGGAAAATGATTTTTAAAGGAATTAGAGAAACATTCTAAAATCCCCACCCCCCTTTTTAAATGCTTATTTTAGACACCTAAAATTGTCCTAGGATAATTAAATAAATGTTTTATTTATTTAATTATTTTATCCTAAGCCTTCTATTAATTAAATAGGTTTTTTATGTATTTAATTAATTCACTTATCCTTCCCTAGTCTTTCCTTATTTAACTAAGAAAAATTATTTATTTGAACTATACTTTCCCTAAATTAAATAAATATTTAATTTATTTAATTCGTCTCACTTCTTCTATCAATTAAATAAATATTTATTTTTTAATTAATTCATTAACTTTTTCCCTCCATGACACTTGTTATTTATCTTTTCATTTAGCTTAACTACCCACTTCATATTTTATTATTTCCTCTACTTACCCTTTAATCCTAGCCGACCATTTATCTTTTCACCTCTTAATCCTATCCCTCAATTACCTAAGGTGCCTTATATATAAGGGGATTCCTTCACCCTTTTACAACCCTACCACTTTATATAATCAAGTGATCAAGCAATCAAGCAACCTCACAACCACAATCTGTTATTTGTGGAGCTCGTGTGCACAATAAAAAATCCAAGGGCATATATATTAAACAAGATCAATGTAGATAGAAAACAATGGAGATCAAACCCTACTAAGCATGTGAATGGTATAATCTTTCTATTTTATTGTGACTTCCATGTTTTAGGTTCTTCATTGGTGTATGGTGGATTCTTAATTGTATGACTAAGGTCTTATGTGGTTTGATCTTTTATGGTTTTACAATAGTTTAATCTTCCAAATTTTATTGTATACACTTACTAATCAGGAATACCTACTTATATCATGTTCATTAAATTATCTCAATTCCATCATAATACAAGAGAGATACATTGACTCATTTTTTTATAACTGAAAAAGTACTAAAATGCATGCACATGATAAGGTATTTCATTGGAGGGTAATCTCATAGGAATATAGAAAATTTGTTAATTCCTATGCATTTTATTTCTATCATGAGAATATTTCATACACATTTTTAATAATTATTGTTATATTGTCATTTGAATTCATTTAATGTGTATTAGTTCCTCATTCAATATGTTGGCTCTGAAAGCTACAATTATGTTTCCCTAGAGAAGGAACTCAATTCAAAAGGGTAATAAGTTTATAATAGTAAAGAGGCAAGACTCATAGAATGACATTCTCATTGATAAGATACGTAATCTCCTTTTCTTCTTTAGGCTTTGTGAGAACTAGAAGTATTTTTTGTTTGATATGAAATTGAGATAGTTAATGTAAAATGAGAAAATAAACGAAGTCTTTAACTAACTCCATCCCATTGGTAAACATGAGTAGCCCTTTGTAACTATATTGTATGAAATATTAAGATGAGTATACACATGAAACTATAGTTCTAGACAACTGTATATCACCATCTACAAGTTTCTTAGCTTTGGATACACATGCACATGTTATAATACCATAGCTATCATCATCCAAATTTTTGTCAAATTTTAGTTCATAAAGATTAAAAAAACCCATAAAACTACACATCCATATGGGTATGACATAAGGTAATACTTAGATATAAATTTATTTCATGAATAATTTCAGTGTGGTAGGCAATGAACATATTATGTAAAATTGAGTCAAACACTAATCCTATATTCTAAAAATGTTCAAGATAAAATATAAGAACAATAAATCATAAGTTAATCTTTGTGATCTTAATAAATCACATTATTTTATGTAATAATAAAATATATGTAGAAAAACCTATTTCAATTAAAATGACTAAAAAGTTGAACTGCATATTGCATAAGATATTCTACAAAAATTATATTGAAATAAAATTTTAAAAACCCTACTTGGACTATCTAACCATTACAATACTAAGCTTGCAAGTTTGGCCTCAAGGTTAAGTATTCATTCATATCATCCAAATACACCTTAGTAATCATCGATATATTTGTTGGCACTTTGGCATTAGGTTATCATTGATGTCATCCAAGATGATGTGTATTCACATGAATGTGAGTAGGTAGAATGTTAAAAGTTGCCACAAACTAATGGAGGGGAAGATGTGTTGCACCGGTATAGAGTGCACTACCCATTAGAAGAAGAAGAAGACCTTACCGCTAAAGGAGTGTACCAGCATGAGTTTGGTGAATTATCAAGTCTGAACCGACTGTGTGTCAGTGAGCAGAGTGATTAACCATAGTGATGACATGTGGAGCCAAGGTGGAAAAGAGGCAGAGGTCGGTAATACCATCATCAACATGGTTGGTGAAACTGTTTGTCGACAAAAATGAAACAACCATAAAAAATGATATTGTATCTGACCATTGTGGCTCAAGGAAGAAACAATGATAGAGGAAGATCAGGGAGTAATTAGTGCCTGGATCAATGCAAAGAAAATCTGATTCAGGAAGACCTCAGAAAAGAAATAGTTGAAGCATTTTATGTGCTGATGGATTTCAAGGCAGGAGATCCTATTTGAGATTGCTATTTTTAGAAAATATACATCTTTGAAGGACAAGTGATTGATCCAAGATAGGATGGATTGGATCTCATGAAGATTGTGTCAGGAAGAGGAAACCCTAACTGCTCCCAAGTCTAAATTGCTTTCTAGTAGGAAATCATGGATAAAAGAGTAGAGCTTGAATCTAAGGATTTAGATGCTGCTGAGATGAGAAAAGGAAAAGATAGAGAGTTGGTAAAAGAGCTTGCTAGCCTCAAAAATAGTTGTAGTGTATGTGAGAAAGCATATCGTTGAGAGGATTCTATTGGCATAACTATAGTTTTGCATTGGAGTCTAACCGGCAAGGTGTGGCAAAGCAGGCAATAGCCAAATGTGACACAGAGTGTTGAGAGACTATGTGAGAAAGGGAGATAAAGATAACAAAGGCCAAGAATCAGAGAAAGTAATCTCACAACTGGCAGTGTGAGATTCAATGCACGAGAAAAGACTGTGAACCGGTAGTGAGTTATTTGATCGAAGAGTTGCAAAATTCATTTGCAACAAGAAGCGTTAATTGTATTCAATTTGTATTTCAATATACATCACCAAGTTGAAGCTTGGTTCAGGGGTTTTTTCTCCTTGGGTTGGTGCCCTAAAAGTGTAGGGGTTGATTCTCCTTGGCTTGGTGCCCTAAATCTTTGTAACATGGTGTTTTACTTGTGAGGCTGGATTGGAGTAGTAGTTTCTAGCAACATTTTTCTTTGAGGTTTTTCCCTTATTGGGTTTTCCTTGTATAACTGGTGTTGTGAGTTGCATTTGTGTGTTTTATCTCTTTAGTTTTCATTTTTTCTTTACCGGTTTGGTTCCTTAGAGATTGAATGGTTATCTAGTATTCTAAAGTTGAATTGAAAGTCAAAAATAATTAGGAACCACTGATTCACCCCCCTCTTAGTGGTACTTTGTGTTCAACAATTGGTATCCGAGTGTAGGTTCTCGGTTATCTTTAAACCTTGGGTAGATTTTGGACTTTGAACACAATGGCAAGAAATGAGTTTGCTTCCTCCAAAGCCCCCATGTTTGATGGATCTAACTATGGCTTCTGGAGCAGAAGGATGGAGACCTATATTTCCTCCTTGGGTTTTGGTGTGTGGATGTCTATCAAGAATGGATATGTTGTCCCTAGTGTTCCTCCCACTAATCTGAATGCCAAAAAGGAGTATGAGAACAATGCCAAGGCCAAACATGCTATCTTGAGTGGGTTGTCTGATAATGAGTTTGTAAAAGTGATGCACTATGTATCAGCCAAGGAGACTTGGGATAAACTGCAAAGGTTGTTTGAAGGAGATGGAAAAGCCAAAGAGGCCAAGATGCAAACACTAAGGGGCCAACTTGAAAGTATCAAGATGAAAGATGATGAAAAGGTTGTAGATTATCTTGACAGACTTGATGAAATTGTGAATATCATTAGAGGACTTGGTGAAGAGATTTCTTAGATCTCTCACACCCAAGTATGATACTAAGGTGTCTACCATAGAAGAAGCTAAGGATCTGAAGACTTACAATGGGTGAGTTATTTGGTTCACTAACAACCTATGAGATGAGAACAACTGGTGATACTTCCTTAAGAAAAGAAGCAACATTCAACATCACCAAAAAGGGCAAAGAAGCAACTTCTCATAAAGAATCTAGTGAAGACTTTGACGCTGAAGTAGCAAAATTTGTTAGGAAGCTCAAGAGAGGATCTGACTAGTATAAAGGAAAACTACCACTTAAATGTTTCAATTGTGGTATGGTTGGACACTTTGCTACAAAATGCCCCCACAAAGAAATTGGTGGAGATGAGTCAAGAGAGTTCAACAAATTTGTTGGAAAAGATAGAGAAAGAAACACCTACTAACAAGGAAAGAGAGGCTACCAAAATCAGAACAGCCTATATACTATTGAGGATGACACAATAGATGAAGAAAATGCATTCGAAGATGATTACCATGAGAATGACTGAAAAGTCAATCTCTTCATGGCATTTGGTGAAGTAGTTGATGAAAATGAGGAAGAAGAGGATATTGAAGATGAAGTGGACCTAGAGGGTGAGCTTATTAGTTCTCTTGAAGAATTGAGTAAAACAAGAAGAGAAATAAAAAAGGTTAAGCTTGCTACAGTAGATGAACAAGACCTCTTGAAACAATCTCTGTATGAGTTTGGTCAGGTTATATTTGACCTGAAATTGCAGCTGGAAAAAACTAAGAGGATATGTGAAGCTACATCCTCTAACTTAACAATGAGGGAAAGGGAGAAACAAGAGTTCGAAGCAGAAATAGTAAAGCTTAGAAAGGAGCTTGAAGAAAGTAAGGAAGAAATAAAAATAAGAAGCAAGTATGAAGGTAACACCGAGGCTTTAGACAAGATGTTGACCAAACAGAAGCAAGCCAAAGACACTGGTGGATTAGGCATTGAAGAAGGTCAAAGTTCAACCCACAAAGATAAATCCAGCAAAGAAATAATGTTCATCTCTTCAATTAAAGGTGAAGAAAAGAACACATTCATCATAGGAAATGATATCGACAAAAAGACATATGCAGATGTTGTTGGAAACCGCCACTCAAATCGATATACAACAATGAACCAGAGGTCACACTTCTTGTACCAACATGTAGATCTAAGGAGAAATGCAAGAATTGACCATGAAGGGAAGACCCCCAATGAGGCAACTCCATTTAGGACCAAGACAACCAAACTGATATACTCCAAACTTTCATGGTTACTATTACTGGTGTAACAAATTTGGGCATAGAATAGTTGATTGTAGACTAATCAATCATCCCTCCAAGAGTTATAAAAGTAGAAATCCATTGAATTCACTCTTGGATATGAATGCTATCTATTATCAGTGCAATGAATATGGTCATAAGAGTTTTGATTCTAAAAAGAATAAACCAGTACCCTACAATAGTTTTAAGGATGTTCCCTTAAATAAAAATATAAAATCTATAACTATCAAGGGTTTCAACACATAGAAAAGTTTTTTAAAAACTGAAAGATCAATCAGAAGAAGACAAATCCAGATCAAGAGCTGGTAACTGAACTTGAGCCCAATATAGCAGCTAACAAGAAGGAGACCAAACCAGCTTGGGTTGAGAAAGAAAAGGAAAAGGCAGAATCAAGTCTCATAGTATAGACTGCCTTACATATTTAAAGGAAAAATCTATGGGCGGTAGATAGTGGTTATTCTAACCACATGACTGGTGACAAAAATAAATTCATTAAACTTGAAGACTAGAATGGTGGATCAGTAAGGTTTGGAGATAATTCTTCCATCAAAATAGAGGGAAAAGGAAATCTAAGCATTGATGGAAAACTAAAGGCACATGATGTATATTATGTGGAAGACCTAAAGCACAACCTTCTAAGTGTGAGAAAGATGTGTGACAAAGGTTACAAATTTACCTTTGACTCAACTTGTTGCCAGATAAAGAAAGACAATACTGATAAAGTTGTAGCAGAAGGAAAGAGAATAGATGGAAATGTTTATAATCTGAAGGAACTCTATGAGTCCCAATGTATGTTAGGACAAGTAGATGAAAGTTGGATATGGCACCAAAGATTAGGACACATAAATTTTGATAACCTAGTTGTAGTAAGCAAAAAGGGGTGTGTGAGGAATATTCCACCTATCATCAAACTAGTAAACATATTTTGTTATGAATGTGTAAAAGGTAAGCAAACTAAAGTGAGCTTTCGAACAAAAGAGCACAACACCTCAAGACCACTTGAAATTGTGCATACAGATCTGTGTGGTCCAACTAGGACAAGAGCACTTGTAGGTGAAAGATATTTTATGCTTGTCATTGATGACTACTCGAGAATGACATGGGTCACCTTTCTGCATGATAAATCAAAAGCATTTGAAATATTCAATATCTTTCGAAAGATGGTTGAAAAAGAAAGTGGGTACAAGTTAAAGTGCCTAAGATCAGACAGGGGTGGAGAGTTTACATCAAATGAATTTGAAGATTATTGTAAAAAACATGGAATTAGAAGGCAATACTCTGCTCCTAGGGCACCACAACAAAATGGTGTGGTAGAAAGGAAGAATAGGACAATTAAGGAGATGGCTAGAACCATGTTAAATGAGGCCAGTCTGTTGGACACATATTAGAGAGAAGTTGTTCATACAACTACATATACCTTAAATTGAGTTCAATTAAGAACAAACAACAAAATGAAACATTATGAGTTGTGGTATGACTAGAAGCCATCAATCAAATACTGCAAAGTATTTGGAATCAAGTTCTTTATCAAGAAAGATATGGATGGTCAAGGAATTTTTTGACTCCATGAGTGGTGGAGGAATATTCTTTGGTTAGTCATCTAACATTAAGGTCTACAATGCTACAATAAAAGACTAAGAAGAGTCATTGAGAGTGTACATGTAAAAGTTGATGAAGATATGTACAAAGGATGTCAACCACAGATTAACTAGTATGATAACTCTAGTGATGAATATGATGAAGTTCAATCAAATAGTGAACCAGAGGTAGCATCCAAGAGGGCCCCCAACCGGTATGTACAGCTGAATCACCTAGAAGAGAAAATCATGTGAAATAAGAGTGATGGTGTGCAAAATAGAAGAAGACTTGACCAGAATGATGAACAAGTCAACCTATGCCTCATGACTGAAGTGGAACCTAAAAAATTCAATGAGGCCAGCAAAAGACAAGAATGGATGGATGCCATGGAAGAAGAACTACAATGGATTGCGAAGAACAAGACTTGGGAATTAGTCCCTAGAACAGAAGATAAGAACATCATTGGAACTAAATGGGTCTACCGGAACAAGATGAATGAATAAGGTAAGATTGTTAGGCATAAAGCTAGAATAGTGTGCAAAGGATACTCTCAAGTAGAGGGATTGACTTTGAAGAAATATTTGCACCAGTAGCTAGATTAGAAGCAATTAGAATGTTTCTAGCTTACTCTACCTACAAGGGCTATAAATTATACCAAATGGATGTAAAATATGCTTTTCTAAATGGAAATTTGGAAGAAGAAGTGTACATGGAGCAACCAGAAGGGTTTCTACTAGATGACGATGAGACATTTATGTGCCGATTGAAGAAGGCCTTGTATGGTCTAAAGCAAGCTCTTAGAGCATGGTATTCAAGATTAGATCAGTACCTAAAGGAGAATGGATTCAAAAAGGGAAGTGATGATATCAATTTATACATAAAGAAAGATGGGAACCACATGATCATTGTGGTTGTGTATGTAGATGACATTATCATTGGATGCAACAAGGATACCCTCTGCAAGGAATTTGCTGATCAGATGCAGTCAGAATTTGAGATGTCAATGCTTGGTGAATTGACTTACTTCCTTGGTTTGCAGATACTACAGCAAGATAAAGGAATCTTTATCTAACAAATCAAGTATGTAAAGGAGATGTTGAAAAAATTCAACTAGAAGATTGTAAACCAATAAATACCCCCATGGTGACTGGAAGCAAATTGAGAAAGAATGATGAATCATCGGTGGTGGATCAAACTCTATATAGATCCATGATAGGAAGTATACTGCATCTAACTTCTTTGAGACCGAATATAGTTCAGGCAGTATGCATGGTGGCCAGATTCCAAGCTACACCAAAGTAGTCACATATGAATGTTGTTAGCAGAATTTTTAGGTACCTATAAGGGAGGCTCAACTATGGTTTGGTATCCTAAACAAGGGGATTTTACCTTGGAAGCATACAATGATGCTGATTAGGAAGGCTGCATTGATGATCGAAAGAGCACAAGTAGTGGTGCATTCTTTCTAGGTGACTGATTAGTCTCATGGCATAGAAAGAAGTAGGACTTAGTCTCTCTATCTACTGTTGAAGCTGAATACATTGTTGTTGCTACATGCTACTCTTAGGTGCTTCAGATGAAGAAGACTCTCAAAGACATATAGGTGGACATCATTGATTCTATTCTCATCAGGTATGACAATTTCAGTGTAATAAACATAGCAAAGAATCCAATCATGCATTCCAAAACAAAGTGCATTGCTATCAAGTATCACTTTCTTAGAGAGAAGGTTGAAGGATAGGAGGTAAGGATGGATTATGTTCCTATTGGCAAACAAATAGTAGACATTTTCACCAAACCATTACTGGTAAGCACTTTTGAGTACCTCCAACACAAGTTGGGAAGGCTTTATGTGGTTCAGGGGGAGCTTGGTATGGATAAAAGTGGGAGTGCATGGTACCCTTTGTCATTGTTTCAAAGGGGGAGAAATATACCAATATAGAGTGTCTTGCGAGAAGTTGACATCAATGACAAAGGGGGAGATTGTTGGCATTTTGGCATTAAGTTGTCATTAACGTCAACGGGCATGATGGGTATTCACATGAATGTGAGCAGGCAGAATGTTAAAAGTTGCTGCAAACTATTGGAGGGGAAGATGTGTTACCGATATAGTGTGCACTACTGGTTAGCAGAAGAAGAAGACCTTATCGGCAAAAGATTGTACCGATATGATTTTGATGAATGATCAAGTTAGAACTGACTATGTGTCAATGAACACAATGATTGACCATGGCGATGTCATGTGGATCCAAGGTGGCAAAGAGGTAGAGGTTGGTAAAACCATCATCGACATGGTTGGTGAAATTGACTGTAGACATAAATGAAATAGCCACAAATCATGGGATTGTATCTGACCATTGCGGCTCAAGGAAGAAACAATGATAGAGGAATATTGGGGATTAGTTGGCACCTAGATCAATGTAAAGAAAATCTGATTCAGGAAGACCTCAAAAAAGAAACAGTTGAAGAATTTAATGTGTCGATGGATTTCAAGGTAGGAGATCCTATTTGAGATTGCTATTTTTAGAAAGTATGCATTGGATAATGGAAACCATGTACAAATGCATCTTTGAAGGAAAAGTGATTGATCAAAGATAGGCTGGATTGGATCTCATGAAGATTGTGTTGGGAAGAGGAAACCCTAACCACTCTAAAGTTTGAATTGCTTTCTGGTGGGAAATCACGGATAAAAGAGTAAAGCTCAAATCAGAGTATGTCGATACTGCTAAGAAGAGAAAGAGAAAAGAGAGTGAGTTGGTAAAAGAGCTTGCTAGCCTTAGAAATAGTTTTAGTGTATGTGAGCAAGCATACCGTTGAGAGGATTCTACCAGCATAACTATAGTTTTGCATTTGAGTCTAACGAACAGGGTGTGGCAGAGAAGACAACATCCAATTGTGACACAAAGTGCTGAGAGACTATGTGAGAAAGGAAGAGAAAGATAACAGAGGCCAAGAATCAGAGAAAGTAATCTCACAATTGGTAGTGTGAGATTCAGTGGAGGAGAAAAGACTGTCAACTGACAATGAGTTATTTGATCGAAGAGTTGCAGAATTCATTTGCAACAAGAAGCCTTAATTGTATTCAATTAGTATTTCAATATACATCACCAAGTTGAAGCTTGGTGTAGGGGTTGGTGCTCCTTGGGTTGGTGCCCTAAAAGTGTAGGGGTTGGTGCTCCTTGGCTTCGTGCCCTAAATCTTTGTAACCTGGTGTTTTACTTGTGAGGCTAGATTGAAGTAGTAGTTTCCAGTAGCATTTTTCATAGAGGTTTTTCCCATATTGGGTTTTCCTTGTATACTTGGTGTTCTGAGTTGCATTTGTGTGTTTGATCTCTTTAGTTTTCATTTTTGTTTTACCAGTTTGGTTGCTTAGAGATTGAGTGGTTATCTAGTCTTCTAAAGTTGACTTTAAAGTCAAAAAGATTTAGGAACCACTGATTTACCCCCCTCTTAGTAGTACTCTGTGTTCAACAAGATTCATGTAATGATGAGGCTTTCCTAATTTGGCACCTTCACTAAAGTTGTAGGATATATTGGAAAAATAAAGTTGACATTCAACCACTTTGATTGATACCCTATAATTTTCAACTAATAAAGGAAACCCATGCGACAATGAATAGCTTAAAAGTAGCTATCCCAAAAATTTAATACATATCATTTATATTTATTTATAATATTACATCTTATTCAAGCAACCTAGGTAGATTCAACTGAGTGATTTAGATGTTTGTAGGTCAACCATATTAGTTGAATCTAATTTGTGTAACTTTTAACTAGAATTCATATTGCTTCCATTAGCATACATGTAGTTTTTATATGAATCCTTTTCCTTGAAGGATCCCAAGGTAGATGTTGAAATTCAAGAATATTCACATGTCAAAACACATCTAATAAAGTATAGTCTATTTATAATTAAATAAACAGGAATTTTTTTGGGGGAAATGGATGGTAGAGCAGTGAAGCTAGGAAGTGTAGACATAATTTTAAAAAAATAAAAATTTGTTCAAAAATTTTGAAGCTATATGAGATGAAATGGAAGAATATAGGGTTGGGTATGTGATTTACACATAGTAGGAGAATTAGTACTGATCATAAGAGGAAGTGTCCAGATTGAAGTTAATGATAAATTCATAAGAAATTTTCCATTGCCCAAAATATCTAGGATTTTACAAAGAGTGATGTGATCAAGGAAAGGTCATAAAGTATTTTACAAATAGGGAAATAAATTTTAGAATTACTATTGATGATGGATAAGTTCAATTAGGTTACATATATTAAATATAACAACATGTTTATCGGAAAGGCCCATGGGATTGCTAAGAAAAAGAATTCCATTGTTAAGTAGTAGAGAATCAAAGAGAAAGTATGATTATGGAGATATAAAATATATTAAATAAATAGAATAGATGGTAGAAAGTAGATTATATGAATTAATTTATAACATTTACTTGATTGAATAAGATGTATACTAGTTCACAAAAGACAAATGAGGAAAAAAATTGAGGTCCAAAAGAAAAATTTCAAATTCCTTGGATATGTGGAAACTTTTCACCTCTACTTGGGCCATTTTATTTATCCATGAGTCCCAAAGTCAAATATTTTTTACACATAATCATAAAAAAAAAATACAAAGAGGGGTTGAATTTATAAATATATAATAGAAAATTAATAATTGGATTCATTCAGTTAAATACTAGATAGGTCAGTTATGACATTATATAAAAAAGGAAAGTTAACAATGAGGAACAAAATAAAAGTTTAAAATTACACTAAATTAGGCGCCTCTTGTATGGAAAAATAGAATCCATAATACTCATCAAAATATAAATGAAAATGACTAGAGGTGAGAGGAAGGAGGGGACATAAAACACAAAATGGAAACTTATATCTAAAAATGATCAAATGAAATGACAAAAATGATTAAAAATAGGATAAACATTATAGCTAATAAGCATGATTTCCTTAAAGATGTTTGAATATGTATGGCATGCAAGTAAATTTGTGAAAACATGTTCCAATTAATAATTTCAATAAAAATTCCATAAAACAGGGCCATTTGTTAGCAGGAATAAGGAAGCCACATTGTGAGATTTTGCCAAGATCAAGAGGCAATGGAAAGAAAAAATTAGAGAGAAAAAATAGATGATAGAAATAAACTATATGCTATCAAGAGAAAATACTGATCAACTGGATCATCAATCATTACATACAATGAATATGAGTCTTCTTATATAGGCAAGGCTATATGGATATGTGAGCACACAAACATGAAATGTGGCTCAATAAGAAACAAGGGCAGGTAGGAGAAACAATATAATAGTCCATATGAGGTGGATCACCCACTGAATGTGGAGTGTAACAACAAGTTAAGTCCACAAAAGGTGAAAGTTCTCCTACACACACTATCCCAATGTGGCACAAACACCCAAGTGTGTCATACCCAAACTACTATGAAATGAATTTCCTAAGTAAACTTAAGTAAGGTGTAATAATATCCAATATGAATAATTATTTACATTAACACCCCCCCTTAAGTACAACTTAGGGGAATGCACTTAAGTCTACAATGCAACTAAGCAATGCAAGATGGGTCCTGGCTACAAGGCCATGTTAGGTACCCATGTACAAATGCAAATGCATGCAATTCAATGTAATGAAATCTCTCATAAAGTGGGGAAAGAGAGAAAAACCCAATGGAAAAAAACCCTCCCCCAAAAGAGAGATGAAAACTAGATACAAAGAACTCTCATAGAAGTATGTGAAGGCCAAAACCCCATGTGAGAAAAAAGTCCCCCCATATGAGAGAAGAAGAAGAGAGACTAAGAAGACCCCCTTGATGTGGAATCTGCACCAATGATAGAAGCTCGATGATGAATGAAGAAAATCCTCCATGAACATCGAACCACATTCCTCCCCTTAGGAAGAAACAAAACCAAAGGTGTATCCAAAAAGTCTCCCCAACCATGAAGGGAAGATGTAGGAAAAATACTCATGATGAAAGGAATCTGTGAAAATTGCTCAAGTGTCCCCATGTCAATGCTAAAGGTTACCCCCTCCAAAGGTGCTAAACTATGCCACACTGGTAAAAAAGACATTCCAAGATCTAGTGGAGATGAATGTAGAACAATATCCAAAGACTCATATGTCTCCTCAAAAGATAAAGAGACCTCCTCCAAGTGTTGTACAAAAGTATCCACAATCATGTCCACCTCTAAAGATTGATCATGTAGAGAATGCACAAGAGGGTCAGAGTGATCCCTCGCAACAATAAAACAAGAATCATCTTCATCAAAGAGAAGATGAATGTCATCAATGGTGTCTCCCAAATATGTAATATAGGACTCCACAAACAAACCTACAATGTCTATCAAGTAGGTATTCCAATCAACTGAAGCTGGAAGACATGAAATATCCTACTGCACTAAATCATAAGAAGGCAAAACTATTGCACTAGCTACATCATCAGGTGCAATAAGTGGTGTGATATCAATAGGAGGAGATGAAATGCAAGGCTCAAGAACGGGGTCACATGTGAGAATCCCCAAGTTCAAATGCCCAAAGTTCTCCTCATAATCTGAATCATCAACATAGGAAGAATCAACCTCATCAATAGGACCAGAATCTGAAAAAGAGTACCACCGAGATGCATGATCAACCATGCAAGTTGCAATGATAGCTCCACTCTCCAAGTATTTAATGATAACTGAATCATGTGTGAACTCCACATTTTTCCTAGTTGCCCCATGTTTGATTTGATAGATGGAAAGAAGATTGTTTGTCAAGTGGGGTACACACAACACATCATTGAAGGTGTTATCCCCAATGGCAATAGATCCTTTCCCACTCATATTCATGTATGTATGATTGCCCATCAAAATCTACGGCATGTGGCAAGGCTCAAATGTAGTAAACATAGACTATGAAGATTCTATATGCTAAGAAGCCCCTGAATCTAGAAGCCATCTCCCTGAATCATGACTTGTAGTAGCACAAAGAGCTTGTCCCTTTCCTTTATTCTTGGAAGAAGAAGCTGATGTAGACATTCCAGAAGGTAGGTTGATTCTATTCTTCTTAAGAAGATTCTTCAACTCATCAATATCCTTCTTATAACAATGATGTTCATCATGTCCTGACTTCTTGCAATATCCACAAAAAAGATTGTCCTTATATGATTTCCTCTTAGGTGAGAATGGTGAATCACCTTGTCATGGAGAGGAAGATTGTGCTCCATCTTGTTGTGGTTTTCACTTAAGTTTCTTTTGATTCTTGCCTTTTCCTTGATTACTTTGGTTCCCTTTGTTAGTGACCAAAGCTTGTGACTTTGAAGATTTGAGAATCCCCATCATGGTCAACTTAGATTTCTCAAGTATCAACATCTCCTTGAATGAATCAAATAAGGGAGAAGTGTATGAGGAACCTTGAGCTAACCTATGGGTGTGAAAGCTAGATACAAAGGCTGCATACTCTAAAGGAAGCTTGTCCAACAAGTTGTAAACCAATTGAGCATTCTTTTTGTCAATTCTACAATCCTTTAGCTTTTCTCTTAGCTCATTTGATTTTGTGACATAATCTTGGATTGTATCAAAATCCTTGTGATCCAAAGTTGTGAGTTTACTAAAAAGCTTGTAGCCCTTAATCTCATCAACTTGACCATACAATTTCTGACATATATCTCATGGCTGTTTAATTGTAGTACACTTATCAATATGAAAAACGAGGTCATCTGATACATACTTTCTAAGAGTTCCAAGTGCCATAGCATTCTTAGTAAGCCACTCAATTTGAGCATTAGGATCAACCTTAGGATCAGGTGGTGCTATTATAGTTTCATTTACATAATGAATGACTTCTTTCTCCATTAGTTTACTCCATGCCTTAATCTTCCATAATACATAATTATGAGGAGTTAAAAGTGGAAATTTAGGAGAATCCATAGCACCAAAATAAGAAAACACAAGACAGAGAGAGGCACAATCACACAAGACACCCCCCCAAAATACTCAGTCGAGAACCCCCCTCCCTTGCAAAATGGTGATTTTTGCACTTTATACTTAGTGCATATACAATGAGGCACTTGGAAAACAAGACAAAGTGGACTTCTGATTTCAATTTACAACTTCTCAAAATGAGATCTAAGAGACTTCAACAAATACTGCTAGCGATCTAAACTGAGATCCAAGAAAAATTCAAGTACCAAATATGCCAAAAATGGCAAAATACTAAAAGTAAAATTTCTACTCAAAATCACTGCAAAAATATGCACTTTAAAAAAAATAGCACCTAAAAAGTAGTCCATATGAGCCCAAATGAAGCCTCCAAAGTTGTGAAAATTGGGATTTCTCAATTTTCAAAAAAAATGTATCCAAAAATTAAAAAACTCATGCACCATTGTACAGATCACAAAATTATACCCCAAAACAAAAAAAAGTTCTTGAAAGAACGAGTCCGGATGAGTGAGATATTGCTATTTGAAAATTGCCTGCAAAATTATAATTTCTAGAAAATTTCTGCTGCAACTTCAAACTTCAAATGTCTCTAGATTTGGCCTTTGAAGTCCGATTTGGATGAAACAAAAGGAAAAAATGACTTTCTTGGACCTCCTTAATCCAATGTCAACCTCATATTTGACCCATCAAGCTTCAATAATAACCTACAATAGAAATCTCCAAAATGTAAACCCCAAATAGCATCAAATTTCTCTCAATTAGAAAACCAATGACACTCTAATGGCTCTGATACCATGGGAGATTTTGCCAAGATCAAGAGGCAATGGAAAGCACAAATAATAGAGACAAAATAAATGATAAAAATAAACTGTATTCTATCAAGAGAAAATACTAATCAACTGGATCATCAATCATTACATACAATGAATATGAGCCTGCTTATATAGGCAAGGCTATATGGATATGTGATCACACAAACATGACATGTAGCTCAATAAGAAACAAGGGTAGGTAGGAAATAGGTGTGGGTAGGTAGGAGATGTTAGGTCCCAGAGACAACTGAGAGGGGGGGGGTGAATCAGTTGTCTAACGAATTCAAACAAAAATTAACTTAACTAAACTTAATGCTTAATAATGATACACCAAAATTTATGTCGGTAGATAGTTTATTAGTTAGTTGCAGTACCGATAAAGATTAATGCATGAAACAGAAATACAATAACATCCACAACACATAACACCAATATTTGTACATGGAAACCCTGTAAGGGGAAAAACCAAGGTTTGAAACCTTAACCACAATCAAATGATACTACTGCAGATAGTATGTGTGTAAAATATGGGGTCTACACATGCAAAAAGGCCAAGCACCTAGAGCTCACTACTCAATCACAAATGGGAGTCACACTAACTACAATTGGATGATTAAATCCAATGATAATGTACTTCTCAAAATAGCATCTCCATATGCTGGATTCAGTACTAGTTTAGCTCTGATATGCCTTCTTCCAACCTTCCTTCAATCTTGAATGATGTTTGCATTTATAGGTTTGCTTATATTCACATATACCAAATTATTATCCTTTTTCTCAATCACATATTAATCTCACAAATGAGATATTACATTTATACCATAACCTAAGACCAATTGAGTAGGTCAGCTCACTAAAAGATATTACAATAAAATCAATTACAAATAAAACAATATCTGATACATGATGTTGACTCAATGCATTTACAATAACAACAAATCATCTCCATGACATGTCGTCCTGATCTAGAATAGATATGCCTGTCGATGTATATCCTGGACCTATTTGTCGGTAATAGCAAATATGCAAACTCAAATAAACCAATGAACAAATCGTCAAGACAAAGTGTGAAAATGATGTCTTTGACATAACTAAGTAGTCTTTAGGTCTTTCCAAGTGCCGGTGAACAATATATCCTGCTGGTGAACCAAATACTGGTGACTGTGCATAAGTCACTTGCTTGCCAGTGAACATAACTAAATCTTCGAGTGCCAATTGGTTGACAAGTATTGATAAGCGTTGACATCAATGACAAAACCATATCAACATATCCAAAATACTAACAATCTCCCCCTTTGGCATTGATGGCAACACAATATGGAAAAACCATCAAAGTGCCAAAACAGAAATGCCAAAAAAAGAAAAACAATCTCCCAAAGAGATCATACCCATAATTCATAATATCTCTCCTGAAAGTAACAATCTCTCCCTCTAGGAATAATATGTGTTTTCCAAGTGTTTTTCCATATCAATCTCTCCCCCTTTGACATCAAATGCCAAAGCAATACAAAAACTAGATCCAAATACAAAATACCAACTCAAAATATCAAGTCTTGTTTGTGTCAAATACAATAAATTATGTCGGTTGATGACAAACATCAATTGTCTAAGTCTCTACCGGTGTGGGTATAACCCCAAGCTGATCTCTGTGATATTCAAAAGTCTCCTTAGGCAAAGGTTTAGTAAAAATATATGCAATCTACTCTTTAGTATTCACATAAACCAATTTCACTTATTTTGCTTCAACATTCTCTTTCAGAAAGTTCAATTTGAGAGAAACATGTTTAGTTCTAGAATGTAGTACTAGATTCTTAGATATATCAATTGTTGTTGTATTATCACAATAGAGAGTTATAGGTTCCTTTCATTTTACCTTTATGTCCTTCAACATTTTCTTAAGCCATAATACCTGTGTGCAATTAGTTGTTGCTGCAACATATTCTGATTCTGTTGTTGATAAAGATGTGTAACTTTTTTTCTTACTCAACCAAGAAATTAATCTTCTACCAAGAAAAAATGCTCCACCGGTGGTTCTTTTTCTATCATCTACATCTCCTACCCAATTTGCATCTGTGTATGCACATAATTCAAAGTTTTCATCTCTAGGATACAATAAGCCAAGATTTGTAGTGCCTTGTAAGTACCGGAAAATCTTTTTTACTACTGATTCATGATTTTCTTTAGGATTACTCTGAAATCTTTAAACAATGCATACTGCATTCATAATATCGGGTCTTGCTTGTGTCAAATATAGTAAACCTCCTATGATAGACTTGTACCTAGTCGGATTTATAGGTGTTGATTCATCCCTTAGTGATAATTTATCAGTTGTAGTCATAGGTGTGCTTACCGGTTTAGAGTTCTCCATGCCAAATTTCTTTAGTAACTCCTTCAAGTACTTAGATTTACTCAGGAATATACCTTTATCAGTCTATAAAATTTGTAATCCTAAAAAGAATTTTATCTCTCCAATCATAGATATTTCAAATTCTTGTTGCATTTCATTAGAAAAGTCTTTACATAATTCATCTTCTCCTCCAAAAAATTATATAACCAAGATGTCATCATTAGTCACTTTGTAGTATAAGTTGTCAGCATTACCTTTAGAAAAACCAATCTTCAAGAGATATTTATCGAATCTAGCATACCAAGCTCTTGGAGATTGCTTCAATCCATGCAAAGCTTTCCTTAACCTACAAACCATATCTTTGTCATTTGTCAAATAAAATCCATCAGGTTGTTCAATATAAACTTCTTCTTTAAGATCTCCATTAAAGAATGCACATTTAATATCCATCTGATATACTTTGTAGTTCTTGTGTGCTGCAAAAGCCAAGAATAATCTTACTGCCTCAATTCTAGCTACCGATGCAAAGGTTTCATTATAGTCAATTCCTTCTTTCTGTGAATATCCCTTACACACTAGTCTTGCTTTATTTCTGATTACCTTACCATCTTCATTAAGTTTTATTCTGAATACCCATTTTTTTCCAATTACATTTTTGTCTTTAGGCTGGGGAACTAATGTCCATGTGTTATTCTTTTCAATTTGTTCTAATTCTTCTTCCATTGCTTTAATCCAGTGTTAATATTCACATGCCTCATTAACTGATGCTGGTTCAATTTGAGAAATAAGACATACCTCTTCATTTGCCAGTCTTCCTCTAGTCATAACTCCTTGATACTCGTTCCCAATTATCTGATCTTCAAATTGGTTTAATCTTACATATCGGGGTGTCTTTGTTTGCTATTGTTCCTCAGTTACTGTGGAATTTTGAGATGATGTTGGTGTAACTAGATCTTCATTCTATACCAGTGTGTTCATTGTAGGTTCATTTGTCAGTATCTTTGTTGCCGGTTCAGAGTCTAAATACCTTGAAGTTCCTCTAAATTGTTCATCAATCTTCACATTTGTACTCTCAATAATTTTCTGCAATCTTTTGTTAAAACATCTATATGCCTTTCTCTTAGATGAATAACCAAGAAATATTCCTTCATCACTTCTACGATCAAATTTTCCAATGTACTCATCTCTTCTAATATAGCATTTACTTCCAAAAATTTTGAAATATTTAAGAGTGGGAGTAATACCAAACCATAGTTCATGAGGGGTCTTACTAGTTTCACCTTTGATGTTAACTTTGTTGAATGTATAAACTATTGTGCTTACTGCCTCTCTCCAATATACATGAGGTAGATTTGCTTGTGATAACATACTTCTAGCTGCATCCAAGATAGTTCTATTTTTCCTTTCTACAACTCCATTCTACTAGGGTGTCTGGGTTGCTAACAACTGTCTTCTGATCCCATTCACTTTACAGAATGTATTAAATTCCTCAGATGCAAATTCACCTCCTTGATTTGATCTTAGACATCTGATTTTCTTACCGGTTTCATTCTCTACCATTGCCTTGAATAGCTTGAATTTCCCAAATGCTTCTGATTTCTCCTTGAGAAAAGTGACCCAACACATTCTAGAATAGTCATCAATGATTAGCATGAAATACCTATCTCCCTGTAAGCTTCTAGTTCTTGTTGGACCACATAAATCAGTATGAATTAAGTCAAGAGCATTATTGTATTTTTCTAGAATACTCTTAAAAGATGCTCTAGCTTGCTTTCCAAATTGACATTCCTTACATACCGGATTGTGAGGTTTAACAATCTTAGGTAAATCTCCTACTACCTTAGTTGTACTGATTTTCACAATGTAATCAAAATTTACATGACAGAGTCTCTTATGCCATAACCAACTTTCATCATAATGTGCAATCAAGTATGTCTTTTCACTATTGTTCAAATGAAACATATTACCTTTAGTTTGATTACCGGTTCCAATTTCCAAACCAATTTTGTTCATAATTTTGCATTTACCATTCTTGAATTGTAACTGAAATCCTTTTTCAACTAACTGACCAACACTCAAAAGATTATGCTTCAATCCTTCAACATAGTAAACATTCTCAGTATTGTGCTTACCATCCAAAGATATAATCCCTTTTCCTTTGATCAAACAAGCTTTGTCATCTCCAAATCTCACTAGACCTCCATTATATTCTTGAAAAGTTAAGAATTTACTTTTATCACCAGTCATATGATGTGAACATCCTGAATCAATGATTCATTCATCCTTATCTTCAATTCTAGCTGCCAAGGCCTACTCTACTGGTTGAACAGTAGGTGCCAGTTGATCTTCTATTATAGCAACAAAAACCCATCCATTGTCTATCAGTTCCTCATTAGAATCATCAATGACTCCTTCATCAACAAGATAACAAGATTTGTCTCTATTCTTCTTAAATCTGTATCTCTGATATTCAGGGTTAGGCTTGTATGTTCTTTTAGCTTCTTCTTTCAATCTTGCATTCCTATCAGGACACCTAGATGCCACATGACCAATCTTATTGCAGTTAAAACATTTAAATGGTGCTTTACCTTCATACATACTTCCAATAGGACCTTTAGGTATTTTCCTTGCAAATAGTGCTTCAAGTTCTTCAAGGTCTTCATTTTCTTTCCTGATTTCTTTAAGTTCTCTTGCATAAAAGACTTTCCAATCAGATTTGTCAGATGATAATGATTTAGATGATGTTGATGCCATAAAAGCTAAATCTATCTTTATGGTGGTAACAGGACCAAATTCCTCAATTTCAAAAGCTAAAAGTTTTCCAAGCAAAGTATCTCTAGTTACTAATGTATTAGGCATTATTCTCAATTCATTTATAGTAGTTACTTTCATTTTATACTCCAGTGGCAATTCTCTTAAAAATTTTGAAACAATTTCATCTTCACTTAAGGTTCCTCCACAATATTGTATACCCAAGACAATTTCATTTACTCTTTCCATAAAAGCATAAATTCTTTCATCCTCTTCCATTTTTAGAGTTTCATACCTGACCCAGAAGGATTCAAGTTTTGCAATTTTGAATATGGTATCACCTTCATTCAATGTTTCCAATCTGTCCCAAATGGATTTAGTAGTAGACCTATCTGATAATCCCATGATTTGCTGATCTGACAATGCGCTCAAAAGTGCTTCTCTTGCTTTGCAATCATTTTCCTCATCTTTGGCTAGATTTGGTGGATTAGGCTGACATTGAGTAGGAGCAGTATAACAATTGTTTGTAACTTCCCATATGTCTTTTCCAATGTAATTTAGATGTGTCTCCATCCTGATCTTGCATATGCCATAGTTGGTTCCATCAAGTTTAGGATTGTCCTTCCTAAAATAGCTTGAAGACATTGGATCTCCTCAAGCTGTTAAACTTCTGCAAAAAGAGGACTAAGCTCTGATACCTATTGTTAGGTCCCAAAGACAACAAAGAGGGGGGTGAATTAGTTATCTAATAAATTCAAACAAAAATTAACTTAACCAAACTTAATTATTAATACTGGTAAGCCAAACTTTATGCCGGTAGACAGTTTATCAGTTAATTGCAGTACCGGTAAAGATTAATGCATGAAACAAAAAGACAATAAAATAAACAACACATAACACCAATATTTGCATGTGGAAACCCTATAAGGGGAAAAACCATAATGGGAAACCTTACCCACAATCAAATGATACTACTGCAGATAGTATGTGTGTACAATATGGGGTTTGCACATGTAAAAAGGACAAGCACCTAGAGCTCACTGCTCAATCACAAATGGGAGTCACACTGACTACAATTGGATGATTAAATCCAATAATAATGTAGTGCTCAAAATAGCATCTCCATATGTTGGATTCAGTACCGGTTTAGCTCTGATATGCCTTCTTCAAACCTTCCTTCAATCTTGAATGATGTATGCGTGTATAGCTCTGCTTATATTTGCATATACCAAATTATTATCCTTTTTCTTAATCGCATATTAATCTCGCAAATGAGATCTTACATTTATACCATAATGTAAGATCAATTGAGTAGGTTGGCTCACTAAAAGATATTACAATAAAATCAATTACAAATAAAACAATATCTGATGCATGATGTTGGCTCAATGCATTTACAATAACACAAAATCATCTCCATGATGTGCCATGCTGATCTGGAATAGATATGTCTGTCGGTGTATACCTTGGACCTATTTGCCGGTAACAACAAATATGCAAACTCAAATAAACCAATGAATAAATCGTCAAGACAAAGTGTCCAAATGATGTCTTTGACATAACTAAGTAGTCTTTAGGTCTTTCCAAGTGCCGGTGAACAATATATCCTACAGGTGAACCAAATACCGGTGTCTGTGCAAAAGTCACTTGCTTGCCAGTGAACATAACGAAATCTCAGAGTGCTGATAGGTTGAGAAATATTGATAAGTGTTGACATCAATGACAAAACCATATCAACATATCCAAAATACCAATAGGAGAAATAATATAATATTTCAGATGAGGTGGATCACCCACTGAATGTGGAGTGTAACAACAAGATAAGTCCACCAAAGATGGAAGTTCTCCTACACACACTATCCCAATGTGGCACAAACACCCAAGTGTCTCATACCCAAACTACCATGAAATGCATTTCCTAAGAAAACCTACACAAGGTGTAATAATATCCAAGATGAATAATTATTTACACCAACACACATTGACTTCCAAAAATCATGTTGCATCCTACCTCATTTATTTATATTAAGGTGTCTCAACCTTTGCATGTCCTAACATTGGTATTTAATTTAATTAGTTTAATATTTGGTTTAATTTATGAGTCTACAAGGATAATTTTGTTTGCACATGTTATTTTGTCATGTAGTGGGAGTTGGCATATTGACTTGCCATCCTATTAGGATGGTGACATGGATTATTTTGTCATCACATGAAAGTAGGCATCCCACTTAGATTACCTTGGAATTTTATTGAGGTGGGTGACAAGTGTCATGTAATGACAAAAATATTAAAAGATTCTATGACATAGGTCTACCTATAATAGATTATGACAAGTTATGTCATTTTTATGACATATTATATGATAAAATGGACAAGTCTCATGAGATACCTTTTGTATGAATAAGGTAGGCACACTAATTAGGCTATGATAGGTCACAAGAGAATGCACTATTTATGGTCAATTATGATATATTCTCTTCTAATTATAAGAAAATATAATTTATGATAATATTTCTTACAAATTTGTATGACAATTGTAACATGTGTAAGAGCATCTGTCTTACCTCATGATAGTAAATTTTGGGCACCCAACTTAAGAGGTTTGAATGAAGATTCATTTGGAGATGTACATGTGTCATTAACATGCTTTTAGGTGGTTGAAGTATTATACCAAGTGTTTTACATGACCTAATCTAGTATCTTTATCTAGAAGCCACTTCTTGAGTTATACTTCTCTACATAAGATGGTCATGGAGAAAATTATGTATGATGTACTATGTAGTTGAAGTTTTATGTTGTCAGAATTAATCGAGATTGTGCATTGTTAGTTGCAGAATTTTATTGAAGAAGTAGTGTGCTACTATTGTATTATAACCGTTACTTAAGTAATACAAAGTATTATTCTTTTGGAGAGTCTTTTTTGTTGTCCTAAAATCCCCATGATATATCTTGTTTTCATTTTTGTATATCTTTATTAATGTTCATTAACTCTTCCTAAACATTTTTCTATTTCTATAATAGTTAAAATTTATAAGAAATTTGTATTATTTCTTGCGCCAGATTAATGTTAGGAAGTGTTTCTTGCATTCCTTTCAATATAAAGGAAATGAAGCACAAGAATTGGAACATAACATATAGACTATGGGTAGTATTTTTGGGTGATATCCTATCTTATAGCTATAAATATATTACAAGATGCATTCACTAGTAGTAATGTGAGCATAAGGAGATATGCTAGAGGAAGAAGAAAAGATAGAATATATATAAAAGGAGGGACAAAATATAAATCCATAAGGAGATATAAGGGTGTAAATGATATATTATATTAGTGCAATCAGTACAATATTTTTTGGGTCTCAATCTTGAATGTTATATATGTTATCTATATTTTTTTAACTAAGTAATCAATTATTTAGGTTGAATTCCCTACATTTGATAATAAGTTTGAGTTTGAGGTCTAAGAATACAACTATGGCAACCCATTGGGACTAAAAATCCTAGTCTATGTGTCCACATTCTCATATTTCTTTCCAAGATTGATTCTATTATCGAAACCCTACTTAAGTCTTGTTGAGGATAATAGGGAATTTTTTCCAAATTCACATCACATGTCGGATAAAAGAGATGAAAGAATAATAAAAAATATATTAAAGTTTGCATGACTATATTGTTTATATTTCTCTTGTAAGAGGGGGTTAGGAACCAAGGGATTGGGGAATGGAAAGGGGGAAGAAGCTTAAAAAGGACTCATGAAGTGATGTGATGAGTAGGGAAAATTATTGGATAACTACCATGTGAGATTATAAAGAATAAATAGAAATTCAAAAAAAAAAACCACCCAGGAAAATAAGAGACAACATGCACACAAGAGAAATTGGGGAGGAAACTGAGTTTGGAAAACAAGTGACAATGTCTATCATAATCAAAGAAGACATAATACAAAAAAGATCATAGAAAGAGAAGAGATACACCACAGGAGAATGGATAATATGAGAAAAATGAGGTTTGAGAATGCTAATGGAAGTGTTGGTGAGTGCACCAATGTGGGTCTTTCTAGAAGGAAGAAGAAAGATGAGAAAGAAAGGGAATAAAATATTCTAAAGAGTTTAATTTTGTGCCAAAAGAGATCACAACAACTATTTAATAAGCTAGAAAATATTATCAATCAATATGAAAACTCTAAGAGAATAATGTTAGGTGTAAGTAGCAGTGTGGAGATGCGTACCCTAACCTAGTCTCTCATTAATCCTAAGAATAAAATGGGCCATAGTCCTTTGTGGTAGTCAAACTAGATGAAATATTCATAGAAATTTTATTAAATGATAGAGGTCTTACCTTTAAATGTTGTATATTTGGAGAAATTAGTTAACAAAAGTGTAAGATATTTAATAAATTAGGAAATAGATAAAAGAAGAGGCATGTTGACTTTGGGTGAAGAATTAAATTTATTAACAACTCAAATTTCACTTACAAATAAAATAATGAAACCTTTCTTAGAAGAGCCACAACGCCTTAACTAAAATCCATCCAAAACCATATGAAAATAGGAGAATGTCAATTGAATAAATACCATTCAAAAAGGAAGAAGAAAGGAAAAAAGAAAAGATAACACAATAGATTGCTTGGTAGTAAATATTGGGAACCATGTTATTTGATGTTAAGTTAGAATGAGATAAGAGAAGAGAAGAGAAGCACCAAAAAAATCAAATTAGTAAAAAAATCAAATTAGTAAGAAGAAAAATTATTCACAACCACAAATCTAAAGATCCATATCAAATAAGAAACCTAGAATGGATAAAAGATTTTAATCATGAATGTAATGTTTGGAAAAGACATTGCTAAGGATTTTATGATACAAGAGGTATAAAAGAAGAGAGATATAGACTATTAGATTTTGTATACTCTTTGAAGAAAGATGATTTACACTATTATATTAAAAACATTTGTAGCTAGAAAAGTACTTAGTAAAAAGTCTAGGATAATTTCCTAATTAATTTTTATATTCTAGCCATTATTACTAAGAGTGTAAGTGCAATGAGAGAATAAGTGCTAAATTAAAATTAGTTTGTTAAAGCATATGAAAAACTACATCAGAAAAGTATACCATAAATTAGAAGAAACCTTAATAGAAAAATTGAAGATTGAATGGCTTACTTACAAATTACAAATGGATATCAAGTTTGGATTGGATAGAAGACTTTTTGAATCCTACACCAACTTAATAAAAATGGCCTACCTAATTGAGGCACAACTCTTGTAAAGACCAAATAGATGAAACAAAAATGCACTTAAGGAACTTCAATTATCACTCTAGTAATGAACAATTCAGAGTGACATTTTCTAGTAAAATGCTTCTATAGAAAACCAAAAGAAGTTTGGTGGATGTATTGTTCCTAGGAAGGAAATGTTTAGAATGAATACCCAAAAGCAAATGGATGAAGAAATTGTTTTACATTATCTTCAGAGATCAAGTCTAGTAAAAATAATTCAACTTACTATACTATATGTCAAGAGTCTACACAAAACCCACTTGATAGAAAATTGTCTAAACCAGAATGAAACGAATTACTACCCTTGTGAATGACACAAACACAATTATATTATAGATGAAAGAAATGATGGAGGACAAATGCAACCCCCTAGAAAGAAAATAGGAATTCTTGTGCCATGCAAAAAAATTCATACCAAGAGCACATGGAGGATAGAAAACAATCTAATTACAAAGGATGAAGATTCTAAGGAAGAAATACCAAAAGGAGAAATGACACCACATTCTTCAACTACAGTAAAATGGACCACTAAGTAGCTGAATGTTGGGGACTACAAAAGAAGAATAAATGCCCCTTTTATGAAGATGAAAATAATGAATTATTCAAATGTGAGCAAACCAGTAAATTTTTTGAAAACACTAGAACCCCACTCCAAAATTATGTATGATGTATTATGCAGTTGAAGTTTTATGTTGTCACAATTAATCTAGATTGTGCATTGTCAGTTGTTGAATTTTATTGAAGAAGTAGTGTGCTGCTATTGTATTATAACCATTACTTAAGTAATACAAAGTATTATTCTTTTGGAGAGTGGTTTTTGTTGTCCTAAAATCCCCATGATATATCTTGTTTTCATTTTTGTATATCTTTATTAATGTTCATTAACTCTTCCTAAACATTTTTTTATTTTTATAATAGTTAAAATTTATAAGAAATTTGTATTATTTATCGCACCAGATTAATGTTATGAAGTGTTTTTTGCATTCCTTTCAATCAATGAAGCACAAGAATTGGAACATAACATATAGACTATGGGTAGTATTTTTGGGTGATATCCTATCTTATAGCTATAAATATATTACAAGATGCATTCACTAGTAGTGATCTGAGCATAGGGAGATATAATAGAGGAAGAAGAAAAGATAGAATATTTATAAAAGGAGGGGAAAAATATAAATCCATAAGGAGATATAAGGGTGTAAATGATATATTATATGAGTGCAATCAGTACAATCTTTTCTGGGTCTCAATCTTATATGTTATATATGTTATCTATATTTTGTTAACTAAGTAATCAATCATCTAGGTTGAATTCCCTACCTTCGATAATAAGTTTTAGTTTGAGGTCTAAGAATACAACTATAGCAACTCATTGGGACTAAAAATCCTAGTCTATGTGTCTACGTTCTCATATTTCTTTCGAAGATTGATTCTATTATCGAGACCCTACTTAAGTCTTGTTGAGGATAATAGGGAATTTTTTCCAAATTCAAATCACATGTCAGATAAAAGAGATGAAAGAATAATAAAAAATATATGAAAGTTTGCTTGACTATATTTTTAATATTTCCCTTGTAAGAGGGGGTTAGGAACCAAGGGATTGAGGAATGGAAAGGGGGAAGAATCTTAAAAAGGACTCATGAAGAGATGTTATGAGTAGGGAAAGTTATTGGATAACTACCATGTGAGATTATAAAGAATAAATATAAATTCAAACAAAAAAAAAAACCCATGAAAATAAGAGACAACATGCACACAAGAGAAATTGGGGAGGAAACTGAGTTTGGAAAACAAGTGACAATGGCTATCATAATCAAAGAGGAAATAATACAAAAAAAATCATGGAAAGAGAAGAGATACGCCACAGGAGAATGGATAATATGAGAAAAATGAGGTTTGAGAATACTAATGGAAGTGTTGGTGAGTGCAACAATGTGGGTCTTTCTAGAAGGAAGAAGAAAGATAAGAAAGAAAGGGAATAAAATATTCTAAAGAGTTTAATTTTATGCCTAAAGAGATCACAACAACCATTTAATAAGCTATAAAATATTATCAATGAATATGAAAACTCTAAGAGAATAATGTTAGGTGAAAGTAGGAGTGTGGAGATGCGTACCCTAACCTAGTCTCTCATTAATCCTATGAATAAAATGGGCCATAGTCCTTTGTGGTAGTCAAACTAGAGGAAATATTCATAGAACTTTTATAAAATGATAGAGGTCTTACCTTTAAATGATGTGTATTTGGATAAATTAGTTAACAAAAGTGTAAGATATTTAATAAAGTAGGAAATAGATAAAAGAAGAGGCATGTTAACTTTGGGTGAAGAATTAAATTTATTAAGAAATCAAATTTCACTTACAAATAAAAGAATTAAACCTTTATTAGAAGAGCCACAACCCCTTAACTAAAACCCATCCAAAACCATATGAAAGTAGGAGAATGCCAATTGAATAAATAACATTCAAAAAGGAAGAAGAAAGGAAAAAAGAAAAGATAACATAATAGATTGCTTGGTAGGAAATATTGGGAACCATTTTATTTGATGTTAAGTTAGAATGAGATAAGAGAAGAAAAGAGAAGCACCAAAAAAATCAAAGTAGTAACAAGAAATATTAGTCCCAACCACAAATCTAAAGATCCATATCCAATAAGAAACCTAGAAAGGATAAAAGCTTTTAATCACGAATCTAATGTTTGGAAAAGACATTGCTAAGGATTTAATGAGAGAAGATGTATAAAATAAGAGAGATATAGACTGTTATATTTTGTATACTCTTTGATGAAAGATGAATTACACTATTATATTAAAAACGTTTGTAGCCATAAAAGTACCAAGGACAAAGTCTATGATAATTTCCAAATTAATTTTTACATTCTAGCCATTATTACTAAGAGTGTAAGTGCGATGACAGAATAAGTGCTAAATTAAAATTAGTTTGTTAAAGCATATGAAAAACTAATTCAAAGAAGTCTACCATAAATTGGAAGAACCCTTACTAGAAAAATTGAAGATTGAATGGCTTACTTACAAATTACAAATGGATATCAAGGTTGGATTGGATAGAGGATTTTTTGAATCCTACACCAAATTAATAAAAATGGCCTACCTAATTGAGGCACAATCCTTGTAAAGACCAAAGAGATGAAACATAAATGCACTTAACGAACTTCAATTATCACTCTAGTAATGAACAATTCAAAGTGACATTTTCTAGTAAAATACTTCTATAGAAAACCAAGAGAAGTTTGGTGGATGTATTGTTCCTAGGAAGGAAATATTTAGAATGAATACCCCAAAGCAAATGGATGAAGAAATTGTTTTACATTATTTTCAGAGATCAAGTCTAGGAAAAATAATTCAACTTACTATACTATATGTCAAGAGTCTACAGGAAACCCACTTGATAGAAAATTGTCTAAACCAGAATGAAAGGAATTACTGCCCTCATGAATGACACAAACACAATTGTATTATAGATGAAAGAAATGATGGAGGATAAATGCAACCCCCTAGAAAGACAATAGGAATTCTTGTGACATGCAAAAAAAATCATACCAAGAGCACATGGAGGATAGAAAACAATCTAATTACAAAGGATGAAGATGCTAAGGAAGAAATACCAAAAGGAGAAATGACACCACATTCTTTAACTACAGTAAAATGGACCACTAAGTAGCTGAATGTCAAGGACTAGAAAAGAAGAATAAATGTCACTTTTATGAAGATGAAAATAATGAATTATTTAAATGTGAGCAAGCCAATAAATTCTTTGAAAACACTAGAACAACATCAAAGAAGTATGAATCCCATATTAGAGCTTTAGTATTCATCGAATTAGATTGGGTGTTTACAACCCATTCCCTTGTCTTCACTTTGACTCTTGAAAGTCATTAATAAAAAAATATTCAGCAATTCCCTTAAGTTCTAGCCAATCATGTTACTCAAGCCCTGACATGTCCCAAAGTGCCTTCATAATGCATGATTGGCAAAATCAATGATTATTGTTTGTTAATAATTTACATACATACCTTGATTTACCTTCACCTAGATGTAGACACATGATTAAAGAATAACAATACATGTGTTGAATAGAATCTCAACCAATGATGCCACACAACCTTAAAGATTAGAAGATAATTAATTCATCCAATAGACCAATGTAAAAGTATATTGAATGATGTGGACCAATGAATGAACAACATGCCATTGATCTAAATGATACCATGTCCAATCATTACCATGTGATAAGTGAGAAACAAGGGCCCACTATCGCTACCTCAACTAGTTGAAGTTAACCTTGCAATCCATTTGGCTTAAAATAGTGAATCTTTGGCAAACCATACACAATCTTAAATGAAATCAATTGCTTAACATAATAAAACATTAAATTATATCACAAAAAAAATTAAAATTCCAAAATAATATACTCAAATAATACATAAAAATATGTATATTTTATTTTATTTTATTAAGAAAAGTGAAAAGAAATATTACATTAAATTAATAGTCCAAAGAATGTCAAGTAGAGCATAAAGAAAACAATCCACAATCAAAATAGAAGCATACAACTTGTAGCCAATAACCATAATAGGAAGCATGGTCTTAATGTCATGAACATTACATGAAATTACAAATGGCATGACCAATAACATAAACTATAAAATTACAATAATTAGTAACGCAAGAATAAAACAACAATAAAATTGAAGCAACTGGACAAAAAGAAAGAGGACTATTCAATTTTTCAAGAGAGGCCTTAGTCCTTGAGAAATATAAAACTTCTTATTTTTAAGCAACTAGCTCACTTGATGTTTGATATTTATAATTTTGAATTCCATCATTAATTTATTCCTAAAATAAACCTATAGTTCAGAGAAAGGAGAATAAATATAATAAAATATGTTAGAGTAAAGCTTTATAACTACAAAAAAAAAAACTTAAATATAAAATAGACTTTTCTCATATTCAATCACTAACATTTTTTATCTTTTAAAGAGAAGCATTAGTCCTTGAGCAGTAAAAAACTTCTAATGTCTAAGAAGATGGTTTACTTGTTGTTTGATACTTCAAATTTTGAAGGTCATCCTTAAGTTATTCCTAGAACCCACCTATAGTTGAGAGAAAAGATAATAAAGATATTAAATATGTCAAAGTAAAGCTTTAGAACTAAATAAATAGACTTTTATCCAATTCAATAACTAACATTTTTTATGTTTGAAAATAAATTCACTAAAGACTTTTTAGTCATCTTCTTTAGATATGATATAAAATTTAAAATTATATATGCTGAATCTCTACCTATTTGAAAACCTTAGCAAAGCCAACCACTAACCCTAGATTGACAAATTAATATAGCAAACAATCAAGAGAGAAACTACAATGCATTAAAATAACAATGAAATAACAAATGTATACCATCTTTTGCCTAAGAGGCTTGTCTCTATTGTTCTCCTATCCTCCATGATCTTCTATTTGATAGTGTTTTCTCTTTGATTTGTGTTGTCGTTGTACAAGAGCTCGAGGAGGAATGTATGTGGTTGTGATGGTGTAAGGCTATTATTGTGATGATGTATGGTCTAGATTCATTTTGGCAAAGTGTGGGTATGCTCAAGCTATATGTCTTGTAGTATGAGAGGAGGAACCCCCTTTTATAGAGATTATCCTAAAATGGAGTGTTTCGATTAAGAGGTGAAAGATATAACACAAGAGTGAATGGGATTTAGAGGCTAAATTTTAAATTGACGGATGAGATTAAGTAGTGGGTTAAATTTGGAGAAAACAGAAAATGAATGAAGAGACAATTAAGACTTGTCACATGCCAATGATTTTACATTATGATCCATATGAACAAGTTGGAAGGCTAGAATTAATAAAGGAAAAAGATAAGTGGATTGATTAAATAAATAGAAGTATTTATTTAATTAATAGAGGAAAAGGGGCTACATAACACTAGTACATTCGAGGCTAATTTCTAATGGTCGATCGTCGGAATTACGACTACTTTTTGTCAGACTGCTGACAAATGAAGGCATCGAAAACTTGTCGTCAGACTTTTCGACGATGCCATTGAATGTCAGGATTACGACAAGACCGTGAACTCTACCAACTATAGCCATGATCACTCTTCCAGTCAAAAAAGTCGTCGGACATACAGCATCCTCGTCGGATATTTGTTTAGTTGGCATCAGAATTTCAATGGCAGCCAGAAACTTTGCACCAATGAGAATGCTATTGGTCTGATGATTTTGTCATTGGTCCAGTAATATGCATCGATGACTGTTTGACAAGGAAGTGTCATCTAACATACAACATCCTTGTCAGATGTTTGTTTAGTTGGCATCAAAATTGTGACAGTAGCTAGAAAATTTGCACTGATGAGAATACTGATGGTCCGACGATTTCATCGTCAGCGCAAAGTCTAGTTTTTGTTGTAATTCCAATGGCTATTTATTTAAACAAAAATTGATTATTATCTAGATGTAAAGTAGACCTCATTGATATGTACAATGAATGATATTCTATCCCCATCAGCTACCAATAGGGGGCATAGGTTTCAAAATAATATGATGTGCACTAGTTTCAAGCTAATATGAGGAGTACCATGGTTGAGATGGTCCAGCTCCTAAGAGGACTGTGTGAACCATTGAGTACTAGTAAACATATTAAAAATGGTACTGATAGGCAATTAGCTAACCCAAATATAAGAGTCTTTAAAGCCAATTTTCTGGAAAAGGAAGGGACAACACGAATGGGAGAAGAGCAACCCAATCAGGGAGATGAGATGAATTTATCTACTTTATCTAAGTTAGTTGTTCTTGTTCTTCTTTGTTCTTTTTATAAGTTAGTTGTATGAGTCACATTTGGTTTGCAATGACTTTATCTACTTGAAACCTACTTTGGATGTTTTTCTTAAGCTTGTAGCCTTTTACTCCCTTGCATGTTTTCAATATTTCCCCCCATCAGGTTTCTATTTTAGGCTATCAACCTAATGGGAATGGTACAACTCTATCTTAGTAGAAAAATCTATTTTCCTTCAACATATTCTCCCCAAGTTTGGCATCTAGCTCGAATGAATATTTATCATATTCTATAAAAACTCTAGTACCATAAAAATTTCATAGCACCAATCACATAAAGGTTCATATTCACTAGAATCAAGAGATTATTCATAGGCCAATTTTTCATATCCAATACCTCCTAAATTCCAAATAGATGTCAACACCTTCACAAAACACTTTACAATAAGTTTAAGGTATACTTAGTCCTTCATTTCTCTCTACTTGGGTGTTTTTTTTTCCATTATTTATGGGTTGGATTTTATCTCTCTTTTGAAGGGATTTCTTCTCTTGAAGCATTTCTATGCTAATCTCACTCTCTTTCTCACATTTTATTTGTGGTGAAGGATTGAGGGTCTGATATCTCAATGTATCAGACATTTAAGGACAACAAGATTGAATATACACCATGTTTAATGAATAGAGATTAATTCACCTTATGTTTGGTGATAAAGATATGTGTGGGGGCCATGTGCATCCGATCAACAAGGTTGGAGATCATGTTGTAAAGGAATAACACAAGCACTATTAGCTGTCCTAGAAGGACAGACTATGAAAAATTGAAATTACTAGTGTCATTGCTGCAAAATAGAGTCTTGTAGGAGGGTTTGGGAGGTTGGAAGTCCAAGATACTAGTCCTAGTTCTTATGTAGGTTCTGCAAGTCAGATTCAAGGGTATTTTTTTAAAGGCGTAGATGTGTTGATTTGGCCTTTGGCCATCAACGTTGACAGTCCTAATTGCAAAGGACTAGTAACCATCAATGATAGTATGTGTGGAATTATTGAGATCCACTAATTTGCACTTGTTATGATGTCACAAGCCCGAGACTAGTTTACCATGATGTTTATATTTCCTTGTAATGTTGGATCAAGCCTTGAAAGGGTGATCAAAGTCTAGTGGATAATAGGTGTGCCCAAGGCTACCCATAAAGGATGGGATATGAAACCATTATCATTGTGAATTGAAACACTTGTGAATTTTTAATTTGTGAGTTCTTATGTAATGGATTTGTTGATTATTGTTACACAAAGTAGTTTACATAATTGAGGAAGGATATGCAGCAACTCCTTTAATGAAATAATCCATTAAAACTCATATCTATTGTCACCTCATGAAATGTTATGATTGCAAGATAAGCCTCGGATGGGTTTGTTAAAAAGGATTTAGAATCTTTCAAGAAAATGTGATTGGCATGGTGAAACCCTTGTGAGAAAAAAAACAAACCAAAGAGAACAATGCTTGAGTTATTCCTTCAAATGGGTTACAAGAATACTTCTCTCTAAATTCCTCTAGCACTTTATTACTACTACAACCTACAAAACAACTTATCTAACCTCCTAGACCAAGCTCCAATTCACAAAATAAATAAAGGTGAAAACATGGGATGGTTTTGCAAAAACTTTCACAACACCAATTTCATATCTCACCAATCCAAAAGGTATGCATTTTGATTTCACAGTATAGAATGGTTTCTCAACTTGTCTATTATGTTTGTCACTTTAGGATATGCCAATGGGGAGATTGTTAAATTTATTTGTTGAAGGGTTTGGGGGAGCTCTATGAATCATTGAACACTTTCTTATCAATAATGAGATTTGTGGTATTTTTTAATTTACTGAGAGGTAGAAATCTTTATATCTTTTGTCATTAAAACTTCCAAAACACATTTGTTTTTGCTAATTTGCATGGTTTGATGGTGCAGGAGCACCCTAGGGGCCTAGGTTTGGCCAAAACAGTCAAAATTTGAGATTTTTGTTTTTTTTGTGTTATTTCATGTAAATAAGGCCATTATTATTTTTTTGGACCTAATTGGGAAATTTTGAGGTCCATTGGGCAAAAATTGTAAAAATTGTAAAAAGTTGTCATTATTGCCATGACAACTTTTTAAAATTTGGTTGGGAGGTTGGTTTTTGGTGGTTTGAGATTGTAACCCACTTGGATGGGCATAAATAGGCCTTTTTCACACCACCCAAGTTTGTCTTGTTGAATTTTTAAAGCTTTACTAAATGAAGTTGGAGATTTTTGTTCATACAAAAATGTTTCAGTATGATTCTCATTATTTTTAATTGTGAAATTCATCATATTTTAATTAGAAGTTGATTGCATATGGTAGCAAAGTTAATTACCTTCATTTCATATTTTGTAGCATTGAGATCCATTTAAATTTTAAGAAGATATCACTCTTTTTCCAAAAACTATCAAAACACTTGCTAGGGTTTCCAATGAGTGGGGAAAAATGTATTTTTGGCCTTTTCATCATTAAAAACTCACACCATTGGTTGGAAAGGCTCTTGTAAATATGTATTTTCATTTCTCTTTCTTGTAGGTCTCCAAAACCTCTGAGACACACGCTAGATTTAATTGATTGGTTTGATATTCTTCATATATTGAACGTCTAGGATAGAAGCATAGAGAAACTAGAATATATGATAGGTGAGAGTGAAGTGCCTTGGATGGAATGTTAAAAAAGATGTGTGGGACCCCTACACACCCCATAGAAGCATTTAAAAGATATAAAAATGTGCCATAGACCAAATATTAATGACTATCCTAGGGGTACCAATTGTGACAATCACAATTTTACCAGTGATACTGCCTACTCAAACAAGTTGTGTTTGGAAACCCCAGGTGTAGATATGTAATGGTAATGAAATGTACTAAGAGTAGCCCTTACACCAGCATGCACAAAACTTGGTGTCACAACGGTGTTGGTGTGGCCTTGGTCCGATGGTGGTTGACTGTTATAATTAGGAAAAAGATCTCAAACATAATTTACGGTGTTTATAACTCTAATGTCCCAATCTACTTGTATATATTTTCACAAAACAACGAAAAACCCAACCATAGTTATTAATAAGATTTCCCCATAAAATGCATGCAAAACGTATCATCATTGATAGGATAACTCACTTGCATTTAGTAAGAGACCTCAATGAGTGGAGTTTAATGCTGAAAAGAGTACTTGTGATAAAGATATTGAAATCAACGAGACATTATGCATTCAAAAATACACAAGGAAGATCTAAAATTTATGAATGAAATTGTAAATCAATCTAAGCTATGTGTTTGATATCTTACTCATATCATGGAAACATAAAATATATATATGCACTCAACATACCTCTTTGCTTGTTTATTTGAGAATGTTGCTAGGAATTAATAGGTGAATGATACATTGATCTACACATGAATCACTTGTACTTTCTCGATACTTTCATCCCTTGGTCAAGGCCGTGTACCCCCTAACACTTGAAGATTGTTTCCACCCTCTTGATTACTTCAATTCCATGCTCAAATCACACTATATCACAATAGTTAGTACAAAATAGTGACCATACCCAAGGAAGCCCAAATTTAGTCACACTCAACATAATAGGAAATAACTAAATCATCTGGACCATTATTCATAACATAACCTCTTTTCACATCATGGAAGGCCAAAATTACAAGGAAAGCCAAAATTACAAGGAAGGCCAAAATTACAAGGATCACGCTTCTTCGAAGGAGCCATTATTTAGAGCCACCAACTATCAACAAGAGTAGAAGCTATTAGGCTCATACAATTTTAGGACATATAAAGAGTCACCTTAAAAAACCACACTAATTGCAAAAGATCAAAAGCTTTCCTAGAACCAAAGTACAATATAACATAAGGATGGCAATAGACTATCAAATAGAAGAATGATCTCCTTATCCTTAAGTACTCCCAAAATATTAATTATCATATACAAAATATATACTATAAAACATTTAACATATAAAATATAATGTTGTTATTCTTTTCCTCTATCAATTTTGTTCCATCAAATCTTTTATCTAATACTCTTTTAAAAGTAGTGAACCTTACCAACATTAGGAATGAGGCGGATGTTGATTTTAAATTTTAAAATAAAAGTGGTGAGTATGATCAATAATGCTAAGGTTCTATTCATATTGTGTAACAAGGCACAATAGGCTAGGGACAAGAAAGATTGTCTTGCTACTCTTCAATTTCATATGGTAGTTTAATATATATTGTGGAATTTTTTAGACCATATTTCTTAATATATATATTGTACTAAATTTCTCTTTGTGGGACTACATGCCCACCATCCATCCTCTCTTTTATACATGACAATATATTTCTTTTCATTGACCAAAGGTGCACAAAAATATTTCACTGAAAGGATATCTTAACCGATTCTCGTTGAATCAGAAGCGAGAAAAAAAAATGAAAAATTGTTGAAATTTAATCTTCACAATTCTGTCATCATGAGTGCAAACAATCCAGTGAGGAGGACAAAGTTGAATAGTGTGATGAGGATCAGAGCCATCCAATCTAGGAGGCATAATATGAGACTCTTTCTAAACCAATGCTAAGGGCTATTATGATTTGAAGCTTCTCTTAAATCCTCACATTTTGTTGTCACATAATGAGGTAGAAGAGGTGGATTCAAAGTTTTAGAATTAGGTCGATATATATATGGATGGTAATATATGAAAGGATATATGAAGGCCATGCTAGAAGAGAATAGTTACTTCACACAAAGTAAAGTTATGGAGGTATTTGCCATGGATGTAAAGTGGGGAGTGTAAAGGAGTCTTTGGATTCATGAAGAACATTAAGGAGAAAAGGTTAGTTATATCAATGAAAAATAAAGAAAAAGGGAAGTGATAAAGAAGGGAGGAAGAAAATAGGGAAGAAAGTGAGGAAATAAAGAGGGAGATCTAATTTATTTTGGTATGTAGCCTCTACTACTCTTTTTCTTATTGAATGATTTTGTAATATTTTGAGAAGAGTGCAAGGCATGAAGGAGATAAGTAAATCACAAACCATACATATGAATACATGCAATGCATGAATCATACATGTAAACCATGAAGTAATACATAAATACAAATAAGGTACAAGCATATATGAGAAAGGATCTCATGGAGTGGACATTCTAAAGACACATTGATCATGAAGCATACAAGAGAGAGGTATTCATGGAATAGACATCTAAAAACATCTCATTCATGAAGTAACAAAATGCTAAAGAAAATGACAAGTAATTAAAAAACTTACAAGGATGAAGCATATTCATAAATTTTATAGTCCCACCATAGATATCAACACTAGAAGCAACTCATACTATTAGTGTACTGACAAGAAAATATGGGAGTTCATTATACCCAACAACTTGTGGTGTTTTTGTTTGTGTTGGCTCTGTTGGACTTGCAATTAAGATTCAATATACATTATTCAATAAGATTAACCATGCACATAATGAAATATTGAAAAGTGTATTATCTTCTTGAGCTTCTCTTGGTTTCGAGAATAGTTTAATATTCTCTACTTAATAGGGCCAACCATGTGAACGTGGAAGCTCATTTGCCCCCCCCCCCTAACATCACTCTAAATTACCTGTTAACATCTTATAACATTCATTCATTAATATGACATAATATTTATTAACACATAACATTGATTAACATTAATTAACACACAACATTCATCAATATTAATTAACACATATCATTCATAACCATTCATTAGCACATAATTACATTCATTAATACATAAAAAATAGTCATTATCAAATAAAGTAGATTACAATCATTTCTTTTTCTGTTTTTTCTTTGAATCTATGAAAAGACTAAGTTGAACATCGATTTCTTCATCATTTCCCCCCTCTGCAGTTGTTCTGCCCTCTTCTCATGATCTCGATGTATGCCTAGTCCTATACTGAGGACGAGGACATTGAAGTGAAGTGGGGTCCTTTGCAATAACAAAGAAATGGGTTAATTCAAAACATTTTTTATTATTGTTACAAGTATTTCATTAATTTAGAGAATATAACTATTGCGCTCTTTACCTAATGGGGCCACATCATTTTGTCTAGCCTCAACCTCAACATGTTGAACACCCTCTAGATCATCTGGAGTTGAAATACTAAAGGTTACATTAATGCTAAACACCAATTGTAATTATATTTGTTTAAAGGAATAATAGTGGTCCTCTTTACCTGATTGGGGAACATCACGTTCCTGATGTTGTGTACCCAGATCATGCTCCACTTGATCACCACCGACTACATGCTCTAAAATATTAACAAAAAAGGTTACATTAATTACTACTCTAATTATAAATTAAGATGTTTAATTGTATTAATAACTACATAAATAAATTTGAATAACAAATGAATACCTTCACTACTGAAATGCACATCCGGACCTTCATGTGTAGATGGTGTTTCATGATTAGCAAGTTACATTCCAATGGCATGCACATTATTATCATCGCTTGCATATTTAAAACAAATATAGTCACTTTATGTTGGAACTCAACATCAATTAGATTATTGGTAAAGTACTCAATTTGAAAAAAATTCCATTTAGCATATTTGCTTGTGTGATGGATGCACCAGAATATTGTGTATGACCACTCAATTCTTGTAGTCAATCAGCCATGGCTCTATAGCCTTGCTGGTAGGCAATTCTCTTATCATCCTCCATGGGAGTTCTATTGAATTCAGAGCCTTACATTTTTGCTTGGTATTGTGAATTTTGCTTGTATTGTTTGATAAAAAATAAAATCGTTTGCAATTTATAAATATTTTGATGCAATATTTCATTTACAGATACTTAAAATTCGTGCGTCAAGTTTCATATAACCACCAGAGCTGAGTTTGTGTTCCTCATGCTTTTCTTGTCTTGCCTTGGTTGTCTTTGATGTGTCACTCTGTTTATGAAAAGTTTGAAATGTGTTAGATTATATAAATATAAAGAGTAATTAATTAGTACATAATTACATTCTTAATAGTATCACGTACCTTCTTTTGGTGTCTAGTGGTGTATTCCCCTTTTTCCTTTCAAATCTCTCTTTGGCATCCAAAATCAGGTCCTTCCACTCCCTCTCTGGAATCATGGGGGGACACTCATACTTTAGGTTCCTCTCTAAATGGGTCCTGTATTGGTCCCTCACATACTTAAGATATGTGCCAGCTTTTTCAAGGAGCTTGGTTTTGTCAAAGGTGTCATTTCTAGACCACTAAACCATATGGTTTGTCAATTCATCTTTTAACCTTTTTTCTTGGTTATTCCACTTTTTAAAGCAAAAACAAACCAATTAGATTCAAAAATGAACTGAAGCTACATTTATTATAGTTCAAGAAATGGATCAAAGGAAAACTATTCTAGCAATGATATGAAATCAAAATAGTGGATTAGGGTTAGTTCACATATGATGTGCCACCTTTTACATATGGTGGGCCCAAATATCTACAATGCAATGTCACTAAGATGTTTATAAAATATATCATTTCCTACAAGAAAATCATGGGATCATTAATCCAAAACGAGTGATCATCGCTCACCACTAATGTGGCCTGCAACATTTTCATAGGAACATTGACAACACTTGAAGAATAAAACATTAAATATATCAAACATTAAATATATCAAACATTAAATATATGAAAAGTGCAAGAATTGTAAACAAGGATGATCCTTTATTATGAACATTTACAGTATCAAGTATGATGTATTTTGGGTACTCAAAGTGATAAGCCAAGAAAATCATCATCACCTGAAGTACCTGCAACACCCTGATCATGGTCACTAGTTTCATGAGAGCACGTAAATTGCTGTAAAAATAACACGTACATAATTTATTTAATGAAATAAAAGAGAATGAAATATAAAACATTATTGAACTTTTGTTATAATTAAAGCTTTCATTACTGCTTACTTGCAATTTTTCTATTGTCTAAATCAATACTTGCACCCTCTCTCGTATCTCATCAGTCTAAGGATACACGGATGCCAAAGCAACAATTTCTCTACTAATTTTTCTAAGAGGGTTTTTTATCAATTCCATGGGGTTTGTGGAATTTCCAAGGTCATCATCACTTAATCCTATTGAGTCCATATCCCTAGAGAGGTGCTTCGGTACTGCAGCTCCCTTTCCCTTTCCCCGAACATCCATGTGTGTCAAGAATATCATTAACAATTACAAAATTAGTCTAAAACACTCAAAAAAGAACATAATAATGCAACAATTTGCTTCTATCTAATTTGTACAATTACAATGAGGTTTACCTGCTCGGTAGAAGTGTATTGACCTACATCCTTGTCTGTGCTATGTGATAGATCCATGTCGCCCTGTGACAAACAAAAATATAAAAAACGTTAGTGAAATTAAACCAACAGACAAAAAAATATCTTCATAATAAAATGGTATATTGGAGTCATTAATTGGAGGTTGGTTAATTTAAATGGTATATAGTACATACCACCCCCATGATAGTAACTTTTTTTGTATCTATACGATTCAAACTATAATCAATTAGAAGCTCTTCCCCCGCACTTATTGATTTTATCGCACATACGAATACAAGATTTCCCTTGCATGCCTCAAATATGCAATTGGGTTGTTTATTAGTTGACCTAGGTCACGTACTATTTATAAAACCTACAATATTCCCTGTTTCTTTTGGCCTTCCATCAATGTATACATTCACTCGTTTACTTTGATCATTATCTTTCTGTTGTATATAATTTGCTGACACTGCATACCTATGCATACTTCTTTTATATTGAACAATCTACATCTAATTATTGTAATTGTAACAAGGTCTGACAAACTCCATCAATTCAGTGACTTTATTGTAACAAACCTTTATTTTGTCCATGGAAAATAGGCCAAAACCATGTAACAAAGAAGGTGCTATGTGATATATCCTATCATTAACACAAAATTTGGTGTTTATTGGAGGAAGTTCCTTGGGTACCCATTGTTTCTGTAGATGTTTGTACCTCAATGGCACCTCAATGTCACCTTTGGTGTCATCATCATAAGAACATGACCCCCCTTGAGCAAGGAAAAATTTTGTTAAATTTTCTTTTAATATTTTGACCTCTAGTTGATCTCCCTATTGTAGACCTACTACATGTCTCACTTTCATTTTCTATTGCTGCATTTCCCTCACTTGAGAAAGACACATTTGACAAATACCTATCTGGTGGTACCTACACTCCATCAAATGAGAGAGTTAGTTGGTAATGAGAGAGAAATTTTGCAAATGAGGGTAATGTTGATGAAGAAGTCAGCCCTAAAGTTGATGTTGGGATTAAAATTTGAATAAGTCCAACTGGGGCCTCAAGTGTTGATAACTATATTACATTTGCTACAAATGTTGAGGTTTGAAAAACTGAGGAAGTTTATTTTCCAAATAATTTTTAAAAATAAATTGTTTCTATAGGGTGTATTGACTAGTTATACCTGTCGATCCATGAGACTGTGCAAGATCCTCATCAAAGGGGTCCAGGTTCCTGCACATGTAATTCAATTATCTTATGTTAGCTGAAAATTACATAGTACACAACATGAACAACATGAACTTTTTAGACAAAAAGGGTATTAATAAAAAAAAAGATGTTGTCATCATAATCATTGTAAATTTTTTAATTCCTTACCTTTACTTTATGTAGACTATGCAGGATCCTCAACTAAATGGTTGATGATGTGTGTAGTCAATGACTTGTTCCCACCAAGGGTGACAACATCACACAGGGACTATACATGAAATCAACACCATCAATTGAGCATCATAATCATTACATTTGTAAGTTGATAAACAATAAATACATATGCATCATAAGCATCATAAGCATCACATGATGTATCATCATATATGTAATTGAGCATCATAATTAGCATCACATATGAGTCATCATAAACATGTAATCCATCATATATGTGTCATAAATTACCATTCATCATAAAGGTAATAAACAATCAATATTCTATAAATAAACATAAAGTTCAAAAAATGTCACATGTATCATCGTAAACATGTAATCCATCACATATGTATTTAAAAT